>NC_142649.1:15603181-15906212 GCF_055504915.1 Nelumbo nucifera
GAGTTCAGTAGAACAAACAGTGAAAGTTTTATTTATTTTTTTTAAATGATGAAGGAGCTAAATAGAACATTTATAGCTCTGATCCCGAAAACCCAGGAACTGGCAATAGTAAAAAACTACATACCTATAAGCCTATACAATGTAAGATATAAGATCATTGCAAAAATTCTCATGAACAAACTCAAACCGTTCTTAGATAAAACCACTGTTTTCAAAACCGGATTGGACCGGAAAAACCAGGAACCCGTCATCTGACCGGTTCTATTTTACTTTAAAACCGTTGATTTTGTTCAATAAACCGCTGAGTCGACCGGTTAACTGTTTGAACCGTTTGAACGATTTTGACTATTTTCCCATTTTTTAATTTTTTTTTTGTCAAAATGAGTTGGCTGTTTGGATTGAACGGTCAGACCGTTCGAAGCGATAACTGGACCCCTGACCGATTCGATCATCGATTCATTTTTAAAAACCATGGATAAAACCAAAGGAGAAATAAAAATAAAATAGCTAATCTGGTTCCAGTAGAAGTTTGGGAAAAAATTAAAGCAATTTGTATTCCTGTTAACTCAAAGGAGGATGAGATGGTTTAGAAGCAAGATCCAAAAGATTAAGTTCACGATAAAATCAGCCTACCACGTAAAAGAAGAGGAAATAAATCTAGAGGATGATAACCCGGGAAAGATGATAATCAAAGTCCCTCCAAAAATTCAATATTTTCTATACCTTCTCCTAATAAGGGAAAGACTTTGTAAATGGCGATTAAGTCCCAATAATGAATGCCCACATTGTGGAGAAGCATAAAACATAAATCATACTTTTTTAGATGTTTGCTGGTTAGGAGAATTTGGCAAGAAGCAGACACATCAAAAATTGCGCCTCAAAATGGTGAGTGTGACGTTATGGTTCATTTAGAATTATGGTTTTCGAACCATCGTTTACTTGGATGGTTGAACCGTTCGGCTTGGAAATCATTTAGGCAATTGGTTCTGTTTTATCCTAAACCTGGTCCTTGGTAAAAAATTATTGAATTGAGCAACAATTTATTGATTCGGGCGGTCGAATCATCGACTCATTGACCCATTCAATAATTTTTACCATTTTTTTATTTTTAAAATTTTTATTATTAGAACAGATTATCCGTTCAAACCAGACGATCGAACCATCGACCCAAATGACCCAGTGTTGAAATGAATAGAAAGTTGGAAACCTCCCACGGAGGAAGCGATCAAAAATTAATTTTGATGTTTCTAGGAATGCAGATGGAAGGAGTGCGATTGGTGTATTAGTCAGACCCCACCTAAGAAGGAGAATTATTTGTTAGTAGCAAAAATGTCGGATTCTGTTCAATCAATGAAGCCGAAGCATTAGCAGCAAGAGAAGAATTTGATAGATGATTGTTATGAGTTATGCATGAAGTTTCAACTAAGGGTTATGTATTCACAGTGTTTCGAGATAGTTTGGATTAGGTAAGCATAACATTGTAAGCACGTTAAATGAGTACTTAGAAATTTTTTTGACACTTACCTCTTAAAATACCCCCAACTTACTCTTGAAAAAGTTTAACACCCATTTTTAACAGTCGCCAAAATATTTGTCAAATACTCGTAACATTCTTACTTTATTTTATTGTGCCTATTAGATCCGGTCTTGGTAGTGAATTGGTTAGCGAAAGTGGGTCATAGAACCAAGCTTCTTTCAGTGATTCTTCTTTTCTTCATGTTTGTTTTGCTGATGCCTGGGGTGTAGCCACCCCTAGAGGTTCTTAGACTTGTTATATTGAGAGAGAGAGAGAAATACGTTACATCTCCACGTATTAAACGTATGCTAGTTTCCCCTTGAAGAGTAAAGGTTGCTTATTTACAAAACTTGCTGCTACTTATCCGACCTTGACCATTTTCCTTCTTGAGACTCAATTTGTTGAGTGGCTATGATCGTTGGAGCTGACTAACATGCTACAAAAAATTTTGAAACAGGGATTGTAACTGCTTAAGAGTTGGAATGAACTATCCATGTCCATATATTCATAGCTTGCTTTTAGATGATTGGGCCAGTTCCTAGTAAATGTTGAACAAGGAAAATGCTATCCATTCATTAGCAAGTGGGACTAAATGAGAAGTGTCCACAAAGGAAGATGGATTCATAAGTTTAACTATATAAGTCCAAATCTCAATTAATCACATTAAGTATATTCATTGATCATTGGTTCATATTTTATAAAGCGTATTTTTATGTTTAACAAAACACACTTACCATCACGTTCAACCAGTCACACCTTCTTTTACACGGTGTAATAGATGCATCATAGATTTTACTATATAATAATAACCCCAAATGGTATTTTCTCAAATATAATATATTTTTATTGTTACTACAAGTGGAGGATTATGATAGAAACATGATTAAACAAGTTGAGTGAGACATATGTTACATAACTGTAAACGGGGTAGGCTTGGGAAGCAAGTTCTTGTATACCCAAACCTGAACCCTAGGGGTGGCAACGAGCTTAGTTCTTCATGAGCTATTTGAGTTTGGCTTGTGAAAAGCTCAGTTCGGCTTGGTTTCAACTGAGCTTTAAGTTGAGCTCAAACTCAATTCACAAGTTCGATTAAGAAACAAGCCGAGTTCGAATCTAATAGAGCTCAGCTCGTGAGGCTTGCAAGTCGGATCGAATATATATATATATATATATATCATAAAATTATAGAAAATAATATATATAATAAAAATATTATAATTATTAATTTTTAAATATCAAATAAAAAATATTTATATATATAATTTTTTATTTTTATAAAATATTTTTTCTCAAAATCGAGCTCGAGCCGAGACAAGATCGAGCTTACGAGTGTTTGACTCGAACCGAGCTCGAGTTCAAGCTTGAGCTCGAGCCTTGTACTATTCAGCTCAGCTCAGCTCGGCTCGGCTTGAATCCACCCGTACTGAATCCCATTACAACGTTTGGCGATGTGAAGGATTTTGTTTTCTAAAATAAAAAAATAGCGGCCATATCAGCAAAAGTGCATTGATGGGAATGCTTGTCAATATGCATGGTTTTGTTTTCAAAAACAAAATTTATTTGCATGTAAGGCTCAGTTTCGAAGGAGTATAAATACAAATTTATAGAATACAAAACCTTGTATTACTTTTTGGGTATTTGCACGGTACATATTTGTATTTGTACTCTTTTCAAACTGACCCTAAGGATCTGTTTATTTGTGATACAAACGTCGGGGTATTTATGTACCTCGGTTCGCATTTGCAAGCGTTTGTTTGATATGTAAAAAAGTAATGATTATCAGATAAAAAATGTAATTTCTGACACTTTTGTACTATGAGAAGAGCATTATTGTACCTATTTTTTTGATACAATTTTGTATTCTTTTGATAATTAACTTTTTGACCAAAGTTAAGGCATTGGAGCATTTAATGGTGGACCCACACTTATTTTGCACCGATTTCAAACAAACAAGATGAATGCAAAAACAATTTAAAATGTAAACCGTGTTTGCATTCATGAACTGAAAAATGGGTAAATATGTAATGTACATATTTATGTTTGCATTGCAACCAAACACAGCCTAAGGCTTTATTGAGAAGAATGCAAATACAAATATGCATGGTTCATATACATAGCTCTATTTGTATTTGCATTATATTGGACATATTTTTATTTGCACTCTTTCAAAAGGGAGCCTACGTAAAAAAAAAAAAAAAGTTTTTCTTGTGAAAATGAAACCATTCCCATTTTACTAACACTCCAAAGGAGTGTAATAATTGTTTTTTCTCAAAAATAAAATCATACATATTAATTAAGGAGCACCCCTTATATAAATGGTAGTCATCAGTCATGTTCGTATATAGGTGGCATTTGAAAGTTTGAAATCTAATTGATAACTAGGGGTGCTCATGGTTTGGTTAATCGAATCATGGGTTAATTTTTGAAATTGAATCTGGGTTATCGGTTTTTGGAAAACCAGTAACCAAAACCGAAACGAAGTCGATCGGTTAATCGGTTGACCAGTTCGATTAATTGTTGGTCGATTCATCGGTTTTTTTTTTGATTTTTTATTATTTACAATATTTATTATAGAAAAATGTAAATATATAATAAAACATTAGAAATATATACAATATTATATTTTAAATAATAAATAATATATTATATATTATAAATACATATTTACTAATTTATAATGTATGGAAAATATAAAATATATATATATATATATATATGTATATATAATATAAATATATATAAATATATATATACCGGTTAATTCAGTTAATCACCAGTTTTCTATTTTAATTAACCAAAACCGAGATACCTTTAATTTTTTTTTTAAATATTAAATCGAAATTTAACCAACCGGTTTAATTAACCAAAATTTTGGTTCGGTTTTGATCGATTCAGTTTTTCGGTTTTTATTCTTCACCCCTATTGATAAATGGAGACAATTGACACACGGTTAAACAAGCCTTGAAAAAAGAAAAACACTAATGGCTCCTCGGGATAAAGCATTATTCAAGCGTTTATTCAATCTTCAACGCAGAAAATCAGGCTGACAGAAAAAGTTGCGGCAATGTCCATGAGAAAGCAAAATCAAAAAACAGAACAAAAGGCCTACTAATACTACTAGTATGGCCATGACTCTCTACATCTCTGGCTACCTAGTTGGCATTCCCACACCAACCGAAACATTGTAAATAATAAAATATCTTCAATGCAAAAACACCATGGCTTCTTGGCGCTAATTACACGATTCCTCCAGACACGTGGTTGTTCACCCACGTGAGAGAGCCTTGTAATAGATAGAGACAGAAAGAAAAGTATTTTTTTAATTAATCAAAAATATATTTTTATTTATAAATTCTGATTGTTTTAACAAAAATGCAAATACAAATATAAAGTTTAGAAATATCATATAAATTGGATTATATATATATATATTTATTTATATTTATACTTTTTTTAAACTGAGCCTTAATTTCAATATTTCTTGTTTTGATGTAGATGACCGTATCGATGTGAACCATCAGCTCCTCCCACTTGGAGGTTTGAGCAAAGCAAAGTCAATTACTTAACTGGTCCATTGGGGGTTATATGAGAAGCTCCCCTCGCTTTTAAATTTAATCTGGTCCCAACTTGGTCCAACCTGAGATCAACGTCTCAGATGGGCTAGCCCAACTTAATTGGGCTAACCACAATTCTGGCCTGAACAAGTTGGCCAGGTTTGAAAGCGTGGTTATAAATTAATATTTTATTTCTGCATTTACCATTTTTGCTTTGGCTCAGTTTGGAAGGAGTATAAAATGCAATATATAGAATGCAAAACTTTGTAATTTGTATTTTTTTTTTTTACTTTTTCCAAATGATTTGGGTGTAAATTAATTCTAATTTAGTTTTGTTTCAAAATTTACCTTTGTAGTACAAATGAAGTAAAATATGACATGGGACAGAATGAAATAAAATTCAAAATCATGGTTTTAAAAATCGGACCGGACTGGACGAACGAACCATTGACCTAGGAGTGTGATGTTGCAAAATCTTGAAACTGTGAAATTGTAAAGAGAAAGAGGGCCGAGTCGTGCCACTTGGTCACTCTTTTTAAAATCACATTTGCCCCCTACGGTGCAGCTGGGTGATCACAAATCGGTCGTCAAGATAAAATGGCCCACAGGCCACTGGTAGGCGTGCACTCGCTTACCAGTCCTCCGCAAACTACAAAAGGATGATGCTCAGAATTTTACAGAGAATATAGAGAAGAAGACTGTTGAAAATTGATTGTTGGTGTGAAGACTAGGTCGACCAACACTCCTTTTATAGAGTGTTCTCCGACCTAAAGGGACACAGAGGTGTCCTTTCAGATAGGAGTCTAATCCGGTTAAAAGCAAAAACAACTCGATGCATCCTGCACACACACACACCCATGCCCATGCCCGACTCGGCTCGACACACCATGCGCATGTGAAAAGAACCCCCAACCTCCCCTCACATGTATGAAATATCTATAGTGCTCTTCTCCTATGGGTCATTACCCATAGAGAGAGCAAAATTATAAATATACTCTACTTCCACTCATTTCCCAAATAATGTGGGACAATGAGTCTTCCCATGCACTCAAGAATGGGAAGAGGAAAAGACAAAGACAAGAAAGGGAGGAGAGAGATTTTTGAAAATTTGAATCTCCTTCCAACAAAATCTAATATCTTCGAATCTTTGGAAGATGAAGCAACCGAAGACTCCATAGACGGTCCCTAAAACTGTCCCTTGTGACTTAACATTCGCAACCTTAAACCTTGCTTCTCTCTCCCCAGCCATGCCGACGGCGACTGTCAATCTTGACCAGTGCCCATCTCCCTTATTAAACATTGTCCCAAAGAGAACGGAAAGGCCCAAAGATGAAACATATAATCTCCAACGTTGATTCTGCGAAAAACTATAATCGGTATGCTAAGCTCTTGAGCCACATCAATCGTGAATGGCATGATCCCATCTTCTTATGATGCATGTCACAGGCGGTCGGATGTTAGATCCCCATAGATTGGATACAATCATCTCTAGTAAAAGAGGTGTGGACATGATTTTTAAGGAGTTGAACAATTCAAAAGGAAGACTTAGGATGGTTGCAAAGTGGAATCCAGGCCAACGAGCGAAGCGGGAGTTGAGGTTGGTAAAGCGGAGGAGACGGTGATGGATGTGCTCGGTGCTAAGGAATGTGACATGAAATTGAGCAAGTAGTGACGGTGATGTCAACGATGATGGCTCCGTTTTTCCATTCTGGTTGCAGTAGTGACGGTCGAACGAGAGTAGTGGAGGAAGAGGATGAGCGGTGGAGAGAAAGAAAGAAGAGGGTAAGATAGAGGAGGAGGAATGATGAACAAAGAGTGGGTTGGGCAGGTTAATGAAATTTGATGTAATCGGTTCTGGTTACGTACCAATTTTTTTTTTTTTTTTTTTTTTTTGGCTAAGTACCTCGTCATTTGACCTGCTCCTAGGTGACTTGTGACTCAGAGGATGGTGGCGCTCCCTGGTGGCGAACTGCCTGGGGGAGAGCTATGCCGAGCTCCCTGATGGCGAACTGCCTGGGGGAGAGCTATGCCGAGCTCCCTGATGGCGAACTGCCTGGGGGAAAGCTATGCCGAGCTCTCTGGTGGCGAACTGCTTAGGGGAGAGCTATGCCGATCTCCCTGATGGCAAATTGCCTGGGGGAAAGCTATGCCGAGCTCTCTGGTGGTGAACTGCTTGGGGGAGAGCTATGCCGAGCTCCCTGATGGTGAACTGCCTGAGGGAGAGCTATGCCGATCTCCCTGATGGCGAACTACTTGGGGGAGAGCTATGCCGAGCTCCCTAATGGCGAACGGCCTGGGGAAGAGCAATGCCGAGCTCCCTGATGGCGAACTGCCTGGGGGAGAGCTATGGCAAGCTTCTTGATGGCGAACTGCCTAGAGGAGAGCTATGTCGAGCTCCCTGATGGCGAACTGCCTGGGGCAGAGCTATGACAAGCTCCCTGATGGCGAATTGCCTGGGGGAGAGCTATGCCGAGCTCCCTGATGGCGAACTGCTTGGGGGAGAGCTATGCCGAGCTCTCTGGTGGCGAACTGCCTGGGGGAGAGCTATAAGGAGCTCCCTGATGGCGAACTGCCTGGGGGAGAGTTATTCCGAGCTCCCTGATGGTGAACTGCCTGGGGGAGAGCTATGCCGAACTTCCTGATGGCGAATTGCCTGGGGGAGAGCTATGCCGAGCTCCCTGATGGCGAACTGCTTGGGGGAAAGCTATGCCGAGCTCCCTGATGGCGAACTGCCTGGGGGAAAGCAATGCCGAGCTCTCTGGTGGTGAACTGCTTGGGGGAGAGCTATGCCGAGCTCCCTCATGGTGAACTGCCTGAGGGAGAGCTATGCCGAGCTCCCTGATGGAGAACTACTTGGGGGAGAGCTATGCCGAGCTCCCTAATGGCGAACGGCCTGGGGAAGAGCAATGCCGAGCTCCCTGATGGCGAACTGCCTGGGGGAGAGCTATGGCAAGCTTCTTGATGGCGAACTGCCTAGGGGAGAGCTATGTCGAGCTCCCTGATGGCGAACTGCCTGGGGCAGAGCTATGACAAGCTCCCTGATGGCGAATTGCCTGGGGGAGAGCTATGCCGAGCTCCCTGATGGCTAACTGCTTGGGGGAGAGCTATGCCGAGCTCTCTAGTGGCGAACTGCCTGGGGGAGAGCTATAAGGAGCTCCCTGATGGCGAACTGCCTGGGGGAGAGTTATTCCAAGCTCCTTGGTGGTGAACTTCCTAGGGGAGAGCTATGCTGAACTTCCTGATGGCGAATTGCCTAGAGGAGAGCTATGCCGAGCTCCCTGATGGCGAACTGCCTGGGGGAAAGCTATGCCGAGCTCCCTGATGGCGAACTGCCTGGGGGAGAGCTATGCCGAGCTCCCTGATGGCGAACTGCCTGGGGGAGAGCTATGCTGAGCTCCTTGGTGGCGAACTGTTTGGGGGAGAGTTATGCCGAGCTCCCTGATGGCGAACTACCTGGGGGAGAGCTATCCCGAACTCCCTGATGGTGAGCTACCTTGGTGGACTCGTCATTTGACCTGCTCTTAGGCGGCCTGTGACTTAGAGAATGGTGGAGCTCCCTGGTATAGCGCAACCCAATTGCCCTCTGCATGAGGTGATCTTCTCTCCTTTGTAGGCAGCGGGAGCTGAGGGACCTGCGAGAACTCCATCTTTTCCTCCTCTTTGTAGGCGGCGGGAGCTGAGAGACCTGTGAGAACTGAATCAGGGGACCCGGGGGTATTTACCCGGCGGGGACTCTTCGATGCTTAAGTTAGCACTCTGATTGTAGAGAGCTTGAAGATGATATTAGAGAAATGAGAGAGAGAGCAGGGATTACCTCCATTTTTCTTCTTCTCCTTTGTCTTTGGGGGTCGATGTCCTTATATAACAATGTCCAGTCAAATTAGGCGTAACCGCCTCTGTCAAGTCAAGCATAACTGCCTCTGTCTCTCTACCGCAACCGTTACTGCCAGAGTTGAGGTGGCGGGTGCAAGCAGCTGTTGTAGAGTACGGCTTTGCCAGGCAAGGGACAACTCTCAGGACTGGCAAGCACGATGCCGCCTGGCGAGAGACGTGGGCGTAGGTCTCCGGATCTGTCAGGTACAGTTGTCAAGCAGGAGATCTTCCTGCAATATGCCGAGCTGACTGTAAGTGCTGAGCTGCCCCTAAGTGGCGAGCTCTTCGTAAGACACCAGGCTACCTGTGGAGTGGCCAGCTGCCTATGGCGAGCTGCCTATGCCAAGCTGCCATTAAGTGGCGAACTACCTGTGCCGAGCTGCCCCTAAGTGGTGAGCTCTTCGTAAGACGCCATGCTGCCTGTAAGTGTCGAGCTGCCCCTAAGTGGCGAGCTCTTCATAAGACGCCAGACTGCCTGTGGAGTGGCGAGCTGCCTATGCCGAACTACCCTTAAGTGGCGAACTACCTAGTTGTCAAGAGGCTGCACTTAGTTGGCATTAGGTGCCATGTGTCATATTTTCACTAGAGGGCCAAATCCGCCCTCATCAAAATCCAAATGAGTTTTCGAGTCCAGACTTAACGGTAGTATAGACACCGGTAATTCAAATGAAAAAATAATATATATATATATATATATATATAGCTGGTATACTATACCATTTATTACGAGCTCACACAGAAACCACCAATAAAATGTTTCCACGCTACCTTTTATTTTTGAAACTCAAATTTAATGGCGTCTAGAGTTAAAGGACAATCTGTATTCTAAAAAAACTGAGGCCTTGTTTGGTTTGCGGGAATAGTGGTCTAGTATTGGAATCCGAATGTGCTATTCTGGTTCCAACTATTTGATTGGATGGAATTGGAATCCCATTCTCATTTCTACTGGAATGGCATTCCCATGTTTCAGGGAACCTGCCCTTTCCTTGGGAATGAAATCCTATTCATGCTGATTTTAATTTCCATTTCTATTTCTGTCTGAATCAAGCATACTATAGGAATGGACCATTTCCATTCCGATTCCAAAAGATTCTGATTCCAACTGTGAACCAAACGGATCCTAAATTTTATTAACCCGCTCAAGTGTCTTCCCTTTCATATCTCTCATAAAACTATTCTTTTCTTCTTCCTTCCCCTGGCTCCTCATCTTCAAAATCAGACTTAAGATTATAAAACAACCCTACTTCAGGGTTCAGAGTTCAGATATAATGGTCAAGAGCCCTAAGCCCTGAACTAGAATTTTGGTCCTTATCAATTGATCATGAGATTTAATAAACAATAAACTCCAAATAACCACCACAAAAACTGTATTTTCTATATAAGATATGAATCAATTTTGTGAACTCTCCTACAGGTTGTTTTGATATTTGTTTATGAAACATTCACTGTTACAGGGAATTCTGATTTCTGAAGATGAAACTTTCACTAAACAGATGTCCCATGTCCACACGCATGAAAACATGCGAAGGGGTTTAGTGGTTACCGTTCTTTTCATCTAAATCGGTAGGACAGATACCATCAATTCATAACTATGAAAATGAAATCCAGAATAAGCTACAAGGACGTCACCAACCCCACTAGGTGGTGAGAGACCCCACAAAAAATAAGAATGAATCGGAGTTTCAATGCTGATCTCTGCTGGCACGCAAAGGTGCTTGTTCCTCAAAGCTATGTTTGGTTCGAAGGAAAAAGTAGGGATAGGAAAGGAAAGGCAAGAAAACCTTTACAAATTTTGTATAGGTTTTCATACCTTTTCCTACCTCTTTCCTTCAAACCAAACATAGCATAAATAGAAATGGCAGGGATGAACTAGAGTTAGGGTTGGCAAAAGGACACATGGATTTGAACTCCAATGGCAAAAAAGGGAGTTTGCACTAGATGTTCACCAAAACGTTTCAGTTAATTTATTTCAGAATTGCCGTTAAGGATAGAGCACTACGAAACTCTTAATGGCACCCTATTTGGACAGCTACTTTGCATTCCACCAAGCACCTTTGACAAGGTAGTTATCATGGAGATGGTACAACGGTGGGACTCAAAGACCACTACATTCAACCTAGGTGGTGACCGAGACATTGTGCGAATATTGGGACTGAGGTTAGAAGGACGTCCTGTGATCATGAATACCTCCTCGCCGGTTCCAAAATTTATTAATCGTTTGTTTGGACTGACCGGTGATTCATCCTCCGAATTGCTCCCGAGTACAATAGAAGAGAAGGTCCTTAGTATAGTGCATGAGAAGTCAAATGAGTCGATTGAAGATGTGGCGAACTTAATTCTCTTGCACCTATTTGGCTTGGTGTTATTTCCACAGGGGGGGCCTTGTGTGGGCCAATTACATCAATGATCTGGCACACATATCTGACTATTCATGGGCACGGTGGTGTGTGCATCAATTCATTGTACATGGCCTTAATCGTGTTGTTGGTTGTACGAGCATAACTATGAACGATGACCAAAGGTCCTTTTCAGGCACAATATTTGGTTGTTTTGCTGCTACAATGGTGTGTACATGTGACTCAACAATTTCTTGATTATTATTTATTGGTTCCGGCTTAGTGGAAGAAAATAATTTACTATTGGTATCTCTAATTGAATGTAATTCTTTTGCAGGCATGGTTGTTTGAGCATAGTACAGTGTTTAGACCATCAAATCCCATTTCTAGACCACAAGTGGGGAAAAATGGGGCACAACGGTAGCTTCAATAGGATAGAGTTAATTTGGAAAATAACTTCTAGAACTGTTAGTATATGATTTATGCTCTCACTTCACATCATTTCATTGTTAATAATCTAGCTATTTACATTATGTTGGAGCAACAGAAGTGTGGTGGTAAAAATCAAAGGAAGAAGCAAAAAAACTATAGAAGATGAGAGGAATATAATATGAATAGAAGAAGAGAAGAATATGAAAAGCCCACTTTTACTTTTGGATTTAGTTCATACTTAGCTTATTGAGCTCTATTACCAAATGTATCAGATTTCAAGTCACATAAAGGAGTCTTTTTGATAGGAAAATGCAACTTTCATTAGAGCTAAGAAGCAGGATACAGATATCACCACCCATAGAATGGGTGAAATTTATAAACAATCCTAAAACATGCTCCGTAGAAATAAAGAATGAAGGGAGTTATCACTAAATAAGGCATCCCCGTGAACACCAGCTTCAGTGTTAAACTCCCTATGTATCCACCCCACCCGTGAACACCAGCATCAGTGTTAAACTCCTCAAGTATCCACCCTAGCTTCAGTGTTAAACTCCTCAATGATAAAGCAGTCTCCTTAGAAATAAAGTAGGAAGGGAGTTATCACTAAATGAGGCATCCCTGTGGAAAACAGCTTCAGTGTTAAACTCCCTAAGTATCCACCCCACCTGTGAACTCCAGCTTTAGTGCTAAACTACCAAAGTATCCACCCTAGCTTCAATGTTGAACTCTCTAAGAAGGAGGCTACAAATACCACCACCCAAATAATGGGTGGATCCTAAAACAATCTCTCTAGGAATAAAGTAGGAAGTGAGCTATCACTAAATAAGGCATCCCTGTGAACAGTAGCTCTAGTGTTAAACTCCCTAAGTATCCACCCCACCTGTGAACACCAACTTCAATGTTGAACTCCCTGAGAAGGTGGGTATAGATATCACCACTAAAGAATGGGTGGATCATAAAACAATCTCCCTAAAAATAAAGTAGGAAGGGAGTTATCTCTATGAACAATAGGTTTAGTGTTAAACTCCCTAAGTATCCACCTGCTTGTAAACACCAACTTCTATGTTGAACTCCCTAAGAAGGAGGGTATAGAGATCACCACCAAAGAATGAGTGGATCCTAAAACAGTCTCCCTATAAATAAATTAGGAATGAAGTTATCCCCGTGAACAATATCTTCAGTGGTAAACTCCCTAAGTATCCACCCCACCTGTGAACACCAACTGCAGTATTAACCTCCCCAAATATCCACACTAGCTTTAGTGTTGAACTCCCTATGGAGGCTATAGATATCACCACCAAAGAATGGGTGAATCCTAAAACAGTCTCCCTATAAATAAAGTAGGAGAGAGTTATTACTGTGAACAGTAGCTAGCAGGTTCAGGGTTAAAGTCGCTAAGTATCCACCCCACCTGTGAACACCAGCTTTAGTGTTAAACTCCCCAAGCACCACCCCAGCTTTAGTATTGAACTCCCTAAGAAGGAGGTCTATAGATATTACCACCCAAATAATGGGTGGATCCTAAAACATTCTCTCTAGAAATAAAGTAGGAAGGGAGTTATCACTAAATATAGCATCCCTGTGAATAACGGGTTTAGTGTTAAACTCCCTATGTATCCACCCCACCTGTGAACACCAGCTTTAGTGTTAAATTCCCCAAGCATCCACCCCGACTTCAGTGTTGAACTCCCTAAGAAGGAGGCTACAAGTATCACCACCCAAATAATGGGTGGATCCTAAAACATTCTCTCTAGAAATAAAGTAGGAAGGGAGCTATCACTAAATAAGGCATCCCTGTAAACAACAACTTCAGTGTTAAACTTTCTAAGTATCCACCCCACTTGTGAACACCAGCTTCAATGTTGAACTCCCTGAGAAGGTGGGTACAGATATCACCACCCAAGAATGGGTGGATCCTAAAACAGTCTCCCTAGAAATAAAGTAGGAAGGGAGTTATGTGAACAACAGGTTTAGTGTTAAACTCCCTAAGTATCCACCCCACCTGTGAACACTGGCTTTTGCGTTGAACTCCCTAAGAAGGAGGGTACAGATTTCACCACCAAAGAATGGGTGGATCCTAAAACAGTCTCTCTATAAACAAATTAGGAAGGGAGTTATCCCCATGAACAATAGCTTCAGTGTTAAACTCCCTAAGTATCCACCCCACCTGCGAATACCAACTACAGTGTTAACCTCCCCAAGTATCCACACCAGCTTTAGGGTTGAACTCCCAATGAAGGAGGCTACAGATGCCACCGCCAAAGAATGGATGGATCCTAAAACATTCTCTCTAGAAATAAAGTAGGAAGGGAGCTATCACTAAATAAGGCATCCCTGTAAATAGCAGCTTCAATGTTAAACTCCCTAAGTATCCACCCCACTTGTGAACACCAACTTCAATGTTGAACTCCTTGAGAAGGTGGGTACAGATATCACCACCAAAGAATGGGTGGATCGTAAAACAGTCTCCCTAGAAATAAAGTAGGAAGGGAGTTATGTGAACAATAGGTTTAGTGTTAAACTCCCTAAGTATCCACCCCACCTGTGAACACCGGCTTTTGTGTTGAACTCCCTAAGAAGGAGGGTACAGATATCACCACCAAAGAATGGGTGGATCCTAAAAACAGTCTCCCTATAAACAAATTAGGAAGGGAGTTATCCCCGTGAACAATAGCTTCAGTGTTAAACTCCCTAAGTATCCACCCCACCTGCGATTACCAACTATAGTGTTAACCTCCCCAAGTATCCCCACCAGCTTTAGGGTTGAACTCCCAATGAAGGAGGCTACAGATGCCACCACCAAAGAATGGATGGATCCTAAAACAGCCTCCATAGAAATAAAGTAGGAAGGGAGTTATCATTGTGAACAGTAGCCAGTAGGTTCAGTGTTAAACTCCCTATGTATCCACCCCACCTGTGAACACCAGCTTCAGTGTTAAACTCCCCAAGCATCCACTCCAGCTTTAGTGTTGAACTCCCTAAGAAGGAGGCTATAGATATCACCACCCAAATAATGGGTGGATCCTAAAACATTCTCTCTAGAAATAAAGTAGAAAGGGAGCTATGACTAAATAAGGCATCCCTACTAATAGTAGCTGTGCATTTAGGTTGAGAAGGATATCCTTTGCTCCAGTCAAAAAGTGCAATACAGCCCATGGCCCATTGCCATGATCAGCGCTAGCCACCTAATTGAATTACCCGAATCTCCTTTTATAAGTCCAAATTTCTTGCTACAACCATTTAATCAGAATATATTTGTTTTTTTTTCTATTGACATATTCCCAAACCACCTTCCTCCTCCAAGGGGCATTCCAAGATAATAGAAAGGGACCCCTCAGATTCCAACTCCCAAAGACAAGCCACTTAACATAAAAGACAAAACATAAAGGAAAGTTACAAAACTATCACTTTTCAACAACTTATATTTGTAGGTGTTTGATACCCTATCCCCAACCAATTATGAGTTGGATCTACTTGTTAGTGCCCCGACATTACCCGACGGCGACGATGGAGAGATGTAAACTTCTTTTTGTGATCCAAACAACCGTGTAAGTATGCATCATTCATTTTGATTATATAACTCACATTTTCATTGATATTAAATATTACTAAATATGTTGGAATGTAGGCCCCACTCCCCATTGTTGTTGTGCCCGCCAAAGTTGGGCGAAACTCAGGGCACAATGCTAACACTATTTCATATCGTTCTAGGACAGTGATACATGGAATTTAATAGGATTTTGTTTGAAATTAGTATTTTTTCTTTAAATGTCTAAGTTGGTGTTGCGATATTGTTGTGATCTTGATGATGCAAGGTGTGTGTGCACGCTGCATCGAATCGATTGAGTTTGAGCAGCTTAGTTTGAAAGCATCACGGGTAGATTATTATGAAGCTGAAGTTGGTCAAACACAGTCAGAGGTTGATTGACTACGTGGGATATTGATAGCAAGTGGCATCAATCCTGATGGCTTGCCTGTGCACACATCTCCAGTTGTACCTGGTAAAAATGAGCATGTTGGAGAGGCCTCAACACTGGAGGATGATTCTTTTACCTCACACGATACTATGTATAGCATTCCTCCTTTGTGTGAGATAGTTTCACCCCGGTCGTGGGTGAAGAATGTGTATAGAAGGGGCACAACATGGGAAAGTGTGAGCACTTTCCTAGTAGTGTTGTTGTTTCCCCTTTTCTCCCCCGGTGATGTTGGCAAGATGGCTAAGGAATTTTCCATTGTAGCTCCCACCAATGAGTTGGTATGGGTTATGACATGACTATGTAATGTATGTTTCATTCAACCTTAAATATTTATTGGTTACTCATGATCTTCTATATTCTCACAGGTGGTAGAAATTGGGCCATCAACATGAGCAGCATTTGCTCAAAAAGACAGAATGGCGGCAGATGATTTGCAATTGGTGCATAATTTCTTGCACAAGGAGATTTGGAAGTAAGAATGTTTTATTGGTTCACATAACATAACAATATTCATGCACCGAATCCATCGACCATCCTTTGTAAGAATGCTGAACATCCTTTTATATATTTTGTTTTTTTTTTTTTGTAGGGATGCGTTTGTGCTTAAGAACGAAAATTGTTTACTAAGTGAAGTAAACCTCATCTCCCTTTTTAAGATGAATGGTTGGTTGTCTGATTAGGTAATCACCCTTTTTCTTAATTATGCATTGTAATTGGTTATTGATTGTACGACAACCTATTGCAGACATGGAATCACAATTCCATGAAAGTTCTATACGTTCCTGCAATGTCTTCATACCCATTAATGATCACTATCACTGGCAACTACTTGTCATTGATCTGGTACAGAAGAGATTTCTCTCGTATAGCTCTATCCATGGGGCGGTCTACAAGGCGTTTGTAGATAAAATAGTATGCATCCTCAACGTTAGATAAGTCTTGTGACGTTGCATCTCTAAATTGGTATTCTAACACTATTTTTTTTATTTTATTTTCTTATCGCAATATAGCATCAAATTTACAAGACAGTTCTCAGCGATGTTATTAGTGGTGTTGGTGGGTGGCCTCATGTAAATCCCTGCCAGGAAGGTGGAGACGATTGTGGTGTTTTTGTTTTCAAGTATATGGATTTTCTGTCTAGGTCGACGACGTTTGATTTCTCATTGGTGCGTATACTCATTACTATGTATATGATCTAATGTTTATGTTGTCCATTAATCCAAACTCATGCACATTTTGGGTGCTTTCAAATCCAGGACACGATTGGATTAAATCGATGGGAGGTCAGTGTTCAACTACTTCAAGGTAAACTAAGGTAGAATGCCCATACATCAGGTGTGGGTATGCTATTCATTACGTATCTTGTTTATCTTCAGTTCACCTATTCTTATTATATAATTCATGTGATCAATTTCCTATATTTGATCATCCATCAGTGTATTTGTTGGGCTAGGACAACGAGTAACTAATCAGAGACATAAACAACCAAAAGTCTTTGCATCCCATGAAAGCTTGATGTAGACGGTATAGAAGCATTTATTATGCTTTTTTTATGAGTATTTCTCTCTTCCCAACTCCTGTCAGTTTATCATATTCCCACTTCGCAAAGCATAACCATAAATTGATCTTCTTCTTTTTTATCAACATCTTCATCAAAAACCTAATCAGTATGGAATAAATCCAATCATCAATTACTGATTTGCCAGGAAGGAGGGAAGATGATGAAGGAGAGTAGGCAGATGTTGGAATACTTTCGACCTGCAACAAATTTCAAGGACCAATCCAAGTTTGAGGGTGAATCATTTATCCTTCAATAAGTATGGGTTGAAGGAGGAGCATTGCTGACAACCAGAGAAACAACAAAACCAATGTGATGTTGCCAAAAGAGCTTGCAAGCCGTTCTACACATGTCCACCCATTAAACTGAATATAGTTGCAAATAAAGTGCATAGTGTTAGGTAGACAGAAATTTGAGCAGCTTTACAAGGAATAAGGATGTCAGATGTGTAAACTTCATAAACATTCTTGTTTAAGTTTGTTTTTGTTTTTTAAAGGTGCTTTATATTAGAACTCAAGCCAACAAAACATATTCTTCCACTTTTGGTTTCCCATAGTGATTAAAAATAAAATATGATATACAATGGAATTTATCTAGTTGGGATACCTAGTGCGCTGAACTTTTAAACTTTCTATTCACATAAACAGAAGAGATGTCATCATATTTTGAAACCAACATAATTGCTCCTACACAAAAAAAAAATTCATTTGCATGAGTAGGGAAACATTGCATATTCTTATTGCATTTTATGTTGGAGTGCTTGAACAACTTTCTCACTGGGAGATTTCTGATAAAGCCAAAATAATGGCATATAACTCAGCTTGGATGACAGATGAAATAGGATCCACATTTTGTAAAGAAATACAACACCATAAGAATATAGGGAGTTTGAGATTTTTCCAGACTCATCTAATGGCAATAAGATCCACATTTTGGAGTATGTTAAGGGTAACTTTGTAAAATACACCTATTAGTTTGATAATAGTTCCCAACTTGACTGACGTCCTTTCACATCAACATTACAAGATATTAGCCTTCCAAACGTATAGGCACTAAGTTGATCCACTTCACTATTTTTGTTTTATAAAATTATGTTATTCCTTTCGGCACATATTGTACTTAACACTGCATCTGGGTGGAAGACCATACACTCTCGTTGTGACCATGGACTATCCCTTAAGTTCCCAACACCACAAAAGATCACAAACAATCATTGCCATTACCTAGTGGATCTCCCCTTCAACTTGATTACAGAGGACACAATAATTCGATTGTTTTTAAGAATTTACAATCCTAGTGTAGTCCACATTTGTGGATTGCTCTATGCATGTATCGAGATGGACCGACTCAATGTTCATTAAAGTGCATGTGTCATAGGTCTCGGGGACCGGATCAGCCTAACTCCGGCCTCATTGACCTTCAGACGCGGGCGGACGCGTCCAGTAGGTTTGCATGACGACAGTATTGTTGTGTGTTTTAGGTTAGTGTGGTTCACATAAGATGGATTATTTTGTGCACATACCGAGATGCTATGGCCCAACGGTCCTTACAGTGCATGTGTTGAAGTCCTAGGGGTCCTAACCATGCAAACCCCGGGCCTATTTTCTATCGGACGTAGTCGATAGGTGTGGAAGCGTGGTTTAATTTGCATGAGATTAATATTGTCGTGTATTACTTTCAGCATAATGTGGAGGCACATACCGAGATGCCCTGGCCCAACGGTCCTTATAGTGCATGTGCCGGAGGCCTCGAGGTCCTGACCATGTGAACCCTAGCCCATTTTCCGTCGGACGCGGCCGATAGGTGTGGAAGAGTGATTTAATTTTCATGAGATTAGTATTGTCGTGTGTTAGTTTCAACCTATCATGGAGGCACATACCGAGATGCTCTAGCCCAACAATCCTTATAGTGCATGTGTCAGAGGCCTCGGGGTCCTGACCATGTGAACCCCATGCCCATTTTCCTTCGAATGTGGGTGGATGCGGCCGATAGGTGTGGAAGCGTGGTTTAATTTGCATGAGATCAACATTATCGTACGTTAGTTTCAGCCTATCGTGGATGCACATACCAAGATGCTCTCGCCCAACGGTCCTTATAGTGCATGTGTTAGAGTCCTCGAGATCTTGACCACGTGAACCCCGGGCCCATGTTCCGTCAGATGCGGGTGGACGTGGCCAATAGGTGTGAAAGCGTGGTTTAGTATTGTTGTGTTTTTCAGCTTAGTGTAGTCCACATTTGGTGGATTATTTTGGGCACTTAACAAGATGAAATGACCCAATGGTCATTATAGTACTTGTGTTAGGGGCCTCGGCACTCGGCCATTCGAAGCCCGGGCCCATTTGCCTCCGGACATGGACGAACGCGGCCGATAGGTGTGGATGGGTGGTTTGCATGGGATCAGTACCGTAGTGTGTTTCAACCTAGTGTAGTGCACATTTAGAGGATTATTTTGTGCACAAACCGAGATCGAATCAGCCAATGGTCATTATAGAGCATGTGTCAGGGGGCCTTAGGGATCGGACCACCCGAACCTCGGGTCCATTTGCTTTTGGATGCGGGCCGACACAACCGTTAGGTGTGGATGTGTGGTTTGCATGGGATCAATACCGTTGTGTGTTTTAGCCTAGTATGGATGCACATATTGAAATGGAATGACCCAATGGTTAGAATAGTTCTTGTGTCGGGGGCATCAAGCACCCGTCTATCCGAAGCCCGGGTCCATTTGTCTTCGGACACGACCGATAGGTGTCGAAGTGTGGTTTGTGTGATACTAGTACCGATTTGTGTTTCATTCTAGTGTGGATGCACATACCGGAATGGAATGACCCAATGATCAGCGTAATGCTTGTGTCAAGGGCATCGAGCACCCGGCCATCTGAATCTCGGGTCCATTTGCCTTCGGACGCAGGCGGATTCGGCTAATAGGTATGGAATTGTGGTTTGCATGGCAACAGTATTGTTGTGTGTTTCAGCCAAGTGTAGTTCACATTTGGTAGATTATTTCTTGTACATACTAAAATGGAAGGATCTAATGGTCAGCGTAGTGCTTGTGTCGGGGGCCTCGGGCACCCGGCTATCCGATGCCCAGGCCCATTTTCCTTTGGACGTGGGCGGGTGTGGCTGATACTTTTGAACATGTGATACAATTGTTTCTAGTATGCGATCAGTATACCGATGACATTTGTGATTAGGTAACACACATCGAATTCTTAATGTAAGAGAATTTGAGCACTAAAAAAGAAAGAAATTACGTAGTAACATTAATTGCAATGAGTCAACATTATCACCAAAATGCAATTTACCAATGGTGGCTACTTAACACGCTCGAGTCACCCTTATTCTCTAGACGCTTAATTTTTCGTTGGAGATGTGAACTTTTTCGTGTCAACTACCATATGTCTCTCTAGATTTCATTTAGTTCAGCCTCTCGTTCAGTTATCTGTTGCTTGTAATGGTTTATTTGCGCAAAGTTTGTGTCTCTTATCTCAATTCAGCGTCGCGTTTTCAGGTAATCAATAGCTGATTTGGCATCCAATCGAATGGACGGTTCCATCGTGTCACAAATGTCCCCTTCGATCAGCATCTCTTCCCCCCATGCGTACAAGGTAATGATTGCTTGACTTTTGTCACCCATCGCCCTCGTGGTCAAACTGGGTCATCGCAGGTTGTACGCATCTGTGACGTGTTTGAGGACTTCCATAAGTGATATCTCAACTTCAATGGGCTGCTTCGCCATCTGACACACATGTACAAATAAAAATGCTACGTTAACATATCAGTACGATATTCAGTTTGTTAACGTATCAATATAAATATATTCGGTTTGGGTTGTCAAATAATTGGTTTGGTGTTGTACCATGGAACAAATAGTGTCGACTAAACTTACCAAATTAAATATTTAAGCATAACCGGTTAGTTAAAGCCAAATATAGTTGTGTAAATATATATAGTTGCAATTCTAAACAAAATTATTACTAACAAATTATTCCCCCATATCTAGTTCCCCCACAGGGCCCATCCAAACATTATTTCCGGTGGGCCATACGTTGTTTCCGCTTGACCCACTTGATGCAACATCATTCTCTAGCCGATCACACAATTCATACAACTCCTTGTTCTTCCTCTGCAATGCCCGATATTGGGCCTTGGCTACCTGAAGTTCCTTCTCTAAATACCGGCTTTTATGATATAACCTTTTACACTCATTATAGTTTGCATCCTTCACATGGATGCAACGAGTTGTTTTTAAGTGTTGTATGGCCCGCATCCTGCTATTTGCAGTGATGGCTCCAGTGTTGGCTCAATATCCCCATAAAATGTCATACTCTCTCCCCATACATTCACTTGGACTGCCGCTTGATAGTTGTCTTCAAGCGAATGAATAGAGTAGCTCGATCGTGGAAGCCTACATGCAGCGACAATTTTCTTGAGCATACCGTAATGGGATTCTTCAACTATAATGATATCACTGCCCATTGAACTATCCAGAAAAATATGAACATGAGTTAGATAGAATTACGGTGTGTGTGTGTTGATGTGTCTTCGTAGGAATTTACATATAGAGAAAGCCCAAAAAATGCAAGACGTTAAAGTTGGACGTCGAGTTCGGAAAATGCAAAGCCCGTTCAAACACTCTCCGAGTAGCATATACTCTGGACCATCGGGAACAAATCTGCATACCTTTAGATTTGTACAATGGGTGTTGAATGGGCTTTGCACTGTCTAATCCCCCGAGCTTGTTGAAAGTGGGCCGCTTGAGAAAAGACATGTCCAACCGGACATGCAAGAGAGCTATGCATAACTAGTTTGGGATTGCGATAGAAGACATGCAAAAACTGGGAGATCAGTTCCATAAATATGGTTATGGAACACATTCGTGCATCAGTTGAAGTTGCACATTCTTACCTCTAGAGTTGAAATTCTAGTAACATGCATCAGAAAGTCTTGCAACACATTCGTGCCGAGTGAAAGATATCGCAGACAAGGATTGCAACAAGCTTACCTCGATGAGTGGCTCACTCTCCTCTGTATTTCCCCATATATACCAATCTCTATGCTAAAGACAAGGCTACAGTCATGAGCTGTAGCCTTGTGAACTTCTTGTGTCAGTCTGAATGGCGAATCATTGAGGTAAGCCTTGTCCTCTCGCTAGGTCCATAGTTTATAGCAAAATCAAGGAGAAATGACCACTCCCTGCCTTCGATATGTTTTATCCTCCATCCACATTGTCATCAATATGTGACTAGCCACTGCAATCGAATATTGTTGGCTGACATTAGAGGCGAATACTACAAAAGCAATGCTGAAAGACCACTCCCTATGTAAGATTTGACCGATCGTAGCTCCATTCCACATTTTGAGAAAAGTGTGACAACTCACGGAAGTCGAATAGAACTACAACTCACTACAAAATCAAAGAAAAAGATACAACTTGTTCATCGATGCACCAATAGGTAAGAAATCATCACACACTTCCTTTTATTTAGTTGTTTTCAGTAATTTGGTATGAAGAACACAGGTTCCACATTTACTTGGTTTATCATGCAAACTTCTATTACTTGATTAAATTTGTCACACAGTTATGTTGCTCCATGAGCCAAAATTGGAATAATTTAATTTGGGTTTCAAGGATGTCAATTTGGGGAAGAAGCATTGGGTAGAGTCTGGAGCCGAATGCAATGGGTACCAATAACCCTTTGCACGAGTTTGGTGAAGGAACAACGTTTCTCTTTGCATGAGTTGTTTGCATTCTTGTTCTTTGTTCTTTGGGATTTAGTTGTTATTGAATTTTTTGGCTTGTGCATGTACGATTGTGTGCACACTTACACATTCTATTTGGAGTGGGGAGCATGTGGGGACATGATTGTTGAATATATTTGGTTTAAATTGTCAAAGCCATGGCCAACTCATGCATCAAGACTGTTCACTGTACTTTTAATAACAAGTACTATTATTTCATGTGCTAGTAGGTTAAGATCCATTCCTTCATGCATAGGGAATTGCAAAGAACTAAGTGAGGTGGTATTCTGATGCAATCTCTTATACTGTTCTCTTTTTAACTAATAAATCTAAGAGAATGGATATAAATATTTTAGATGGGAATATGATTTTAATTTCAAATTAGCTATAATCTTATAATCTACTGATCATGCCTGTGATATGGTGCAGATTGATCTTTGCTCAAATATTCTAGTGCTATTGCTAGAGAAATTTGGAAATTTACAAAAATTGAAGGCATGACTGCCTCTTTCCTCCTACTTGCCCCTCGCTTTTTCATGTATAATTAGTATGATGAATGTATAGTGAACAGTTCCATTTAAATGCTAACATTGATGCATTTTCCTCCTAGTTCCCTTTAGTGAATGGCACCCATTTAAATGCTCACATTGACGCATTCATGGAGAATTTAGTCCTTGCATGTAAATAAGAATGCCTAATAAAGTAATACTCATATTGTCAAACTATATTGAAACATATCACTGTTATTGATCAAAAAAATAATATATTGGAACCTAAATATAAGATTTATGGAAGGCAGCCAGAGCTGCTGTGGTATGGAGCATATGGAAGGAAAGATGTTACAGCTAATGTGGTAGAAAGATAAAATAATTTTATTTTGTCTTCTCTACAGTAGGTACAAAGTAACTTTAGTTGGGTATTTTCTACTTTTTGTAAAAATGTGGGTTAGTTGAAAATGTGTAATTGAATAAGATTCCTAGTTGGCTTGCTCAAGAAGCCATTTTTTTATGAATCTACCCAAGGGAGAAATCAGAAACGTATGAAGTAATTCCCAGCCCCTTCTCTTGCTTTGTTTTTTGCTCTGTATTTTTACTTAAACCAGTTGTATGTAAGTCCTCTGTCCTAAAGCATCTTCTCCATGAAACATGCACCCATAGTTGGTTGAAAGTACAGCCAAAACACCTAACAGAACACACCAACGAATTTTCTTTGAAACAAGAAAATCAAAGTAGGAAGTCACTGAAGCCATTAAAATCAGAACTGCACAATGTGTGATGATGACCATGTAATTATTCAAAAACTTCTCCATGAATGACATTCTAAGGAACTTGACTGAAGTGCCACAAACAGATGGACCCAAAGAAATTGTGATGGTGGAGTTGAAGTCACCTAGACTAAATAAACTAAACCTAAACTTTGATGGGAATTCACCTGCCAACACTAGAAGGGCAAGTATAGGGAGTGTACTTAGAAATGATCAACTATTGGGGACTCAATTCAGCACCTTGAAAGAGACTCACTACTGGTCATTTCTTGGGTTAAACAACTCACATCAGCATCTTGGAAGCTAAAATTTATCTATATGGAAATTGACATTCTTGCAAGGAGGTTCAACTCTCAATTTGGGTGGGTAAAAATCCAAATGGTTTGCCGGATACCCTAGCAAAACATGGGGCAAATAGATATACCTTGTTCTGGGCAGAACAGTAGTTGTTTGATGTGTTTGTAGCTTGGGTCATTGTAGTGCTGAAACCAAACCCTTGTAATTCAATATATTCTGATATTAATAGAAGTCTTATTTTATGAGAAAAAAACACACATTTAAGATTTATTTGTTGGCATGTCAATGAACTCTATATTCACAACCTTAAGTTCTAAGAGCAACAATATGCTATTGTTATATATAAAGGATACCTGGACTAAATATAAAGGATACTTGGACTTCGTACCCTTTTATGATAGATAGCACCAACACACACGAAAGAGTTCTAGGTGGGATTCAGATAGCTGGATATAGTAGGGAATTTCAATTGAAAGTTCTCTTTCTCCCTTCTTCTCATGAAGCACCCCTTTTTTCCACAAGTAAACGGTTTTGTACTCATAAATAGGAGCCAAATCATCCCAGTAAAGAATTATACATGGTCATGAAAATTGACCCATTCACAAAACACAATGGTCAAACAAGGCAGATGATCTCATCTGGATTTTAACATCAGTTTATGGCTATAATAATCCATGAAATAGGAATAGGTAAATGGAAGAGTTGCCTTGTTTACGTGAACATGATGAGATTCCTTGGGCTGTGGGAGGAGACTTCAACGGCACGAGATTCAAGCAGGAACAATCAAAGGGGAATAGGGTGCTGCCCAAGCTAGTTGAACAGAATATGTATACTCTTGTCATCAAAATCAGAGATCATGCACGATGGAAGAAATAATAATGCATATTCTCTACACGATGGAAGAGTGGTCAGGTTGGAGGTGTCAAACTAGAATTGAGTTAGAAGAGATCGTACTAGTAAAGGAAGGGAAAACAACATATTGAGGCTGGTATAGGAAGTGCTTGGAAGTCAATTAATAGCTTTATGCAAATACACAATAAGGGTGAAAAATTGCAAGCAGAGGATAGAAATGCAATAATTATATAAATGGTGCTGATTGACATCTGTAATTATATAGCAACACCCCTGATTTCCCCTTGTCTATTGTTTAATTTCTACCTTGTGGTCTCGGGTCAATCTGAGAATTTATATTCCCAACTTTTGGTTATATCATATTTCAACGGAGGACATCCAGTGCTACCTTACCTAAGGTAGGATGAGCTGATTATGCATAAAATCATCTGAATCGTGCTGAAGAAAGTCCACAAACTGTACTTGTCTTCAGGCCCCATCTAAACCTGACATGAATAAGTTGCTGCTAATTTAGTCAATAAATATGATGTGAATATCATAGTCAATTAATGCTGGATTTAACTTCCCGCTGCACTCAATTAGTTGTAGATGGGACTGTAGTGCACTCATGTCACAAGGGACCATTTTGCCGTGCCTTCAACTGTCATCACCACGTTCATACATGCCATCTGAGTGTCCAAGTGTGTGTCTTGGGTGGGACATTGCATGTATTTTGTATTGGGGGATTGCCAATGGCATTATTGTAATTCTGTAGTATGACTTTTCATCTTTTTGATGTTTCCTATTGTCACTCCCTCAAAAGTTTAACGTACTCTTTGAGGGGAGGTAGGTAGTCAAGTGAGTCATAAGCGTGTAAAGATTAAGCACGAGATCCCCTCGACACTGTACTTGTGCTTGTGCTTACCATCAATCAATGCAATACAAGTAGCATTTTGACTAAAATGTGTGCCTTCTTGTTGCCTTTTGTGTGTTGTTGCTTGCATTCGTAGGCTTTCTCGACCCCATCGAGCGCCGCACGGGGCCTCGTTGAATAGCCTCGTGACAATTGGTATCAGAGCTGGAGCTTCTTTCAAGCCATTTGACCCGCGACGCGAGTGACAGCATGAAGCACAACAAGGACATCGTGGAGGAGATCGAGCATGGACTCTCCACATCCCATGAGGCCGACGATGCGCCCGCCGACGACATCGGCAAGGACAAGGCACCAAAGCCTAGCAAACATGAGAAATCCACCAACAAGTATGCAGTTGTTGACTTGCGCACGGTACGTTGCGAAGCCACAGTAGGTGAGATGCGAGATTTGTTAGACGATCTACACCAAAACACGGAAACCATGGAAAGTACATTGGTGGAAGTGGAAGGCCTCCTAAGCGGAGTCGTGGATCAAGTCCGTGACATACTCAATGGCACGCTCAAGGAAATCTGCAACACCGCACTTCAACAAAAAGGAAGCTAATCCAACTCACATGTCCAAGACAATCTTGACAGCTTTCAAGCCCAACTCGACGAGATGAAGAGAGAGTGGGCAACGTGGAGAAGAACCACCTCCACATCAATGGCCACTCAGGCCGAACTGAATGAGATGAAGACTGAATGGGTAGTTTTGAAGTCTGCCCTAAATACCTCCGCTGATGTCCAAGCTCAACTTGATAGAATCAAGGGGGAGTGCGCCATCATGAAGAGAGCAATTGCCAACCCGGCCATCACCTCAGCCTTGCACACTCCTTCCTACATCAAGATTCGAGAGCCAACTCCCTATTTAGGCACTCGTGATGCACGAGAGCTCGACAACTTCTTGTGGCAAATGGAACAATACCTTGCTGTAGCCAATGTGGTTGATGAAAGGACTCAGGTACGTATAACTACAATGTATTTAACTGATACAGCTACATTGTGGTGGCACAAAAAGTGTGTTGACATAGAATGCAGTATGTGCACCATACAATCATGGGCCGATTTTAAGCGAGAGTTGAAGAGACAGTTCTATCCAGAGAATGTGGAGTTCCTTGCCTGCTGAAGGATGAAGTCCCTCAAGCATGATGACTCGCTCCACGAGTATGTGAAGGAATTCTCTGCTCTCACATTAGAGGTCACCGACATGTCAGATAAAAACCTATTGTTCAATTTCATGGATGGCCTAAAGCCTTGGGCCGAGCTCGAGCTCCAGCGACGCAATGTTCAAGACCTTGCTCTTGCCATGGCCGTGGCCGAACAACTTAGTGAACTGAGATTGTCGGATGATGAAGGGACCAAACCATCCAGCGCACGTGCCGCACATTTGAGTGGGGGAGATAGACAACCAAGTCCCTCGAGAGAGAAGCATCCCAATCACAACCAGCCAGCAGAGTACCAAAAGGAAAAGCACCCACAAGGAAGTCACAACTCCTACAACAAGTACCAAGGTAGACCAACCCGTCCACCTACATGCTACATTTGTGGGGGGGAACACTTGACAAGACATTGCCCGAAGCGGGAGAAGCTAAATGCCCTCATTGCCAAGTTAAGTGATGATGAGCATAGTGATGGGGAGCGGAGTAGACAGGCGCCAAGAGTGGGCGCCCTACAACTTTTCAATGCTATGATGAAGAAAGGGGCTACCTCCAAAAAGCCCACCTCAGTTAAGAGAGGACTGAGGTATGTTGATGTAACCATTGGCGGGAAGCCAACTAGGGCCCTAGTTGACACAGGGGTCACGCACAACTTCATATCCATTGCAGAGGCCAGGAGATTTAATTTGGCCATCTCCAGAGAGCCCGATTGGCTCAAAGCAGTCAACATAGGTGCCAAACCTACTGAAGGCATGGCTCGCCGAGTAAGACTACAACTCGGTACCTGGGATGGAGAGATTGACCTCTCCATCGTTCACATATATGACTTCGATGTTGTCCTTGGAATGGACTTCATGATACAGGCAAAAGCAACACCGGCGCCTCACCTTGACACTCTAATGATCTTGGACGAGCAGTCACCTCGCATGGTCAACATGATCGCCACAACCAGCACCAAGAAGAAGCAAGTCTCAGCCTTGCAACTCCAACACCAACCTCAACCTTTGATGGAAAATAGATCTACAACCACCACCATTGCAACCAGAAGTGATCGCAGCAACTCCAGGAAGAAGTCAGCGCCAGCGTCAGTGTCAACGCCGCCACAGCACCAGCAACAGCAGTGGAAGCCACCTTTGCAGCAGAAGCCGCACAAGCCCACAACTGGTGGGCCTGAGAGAAGACCCAAGGTGAACTTCAACTATAATCGTACCCACTACCTCAATCATCGGGGAGAGCGAGTGTCACCCAAGCAATATAGGAATCACATTCACACCCTTCCTCAAGCCGAACCACGTAGTAGCACGGTTAGCAGTCATCATTGGGCAAAAATGCAGGGGAACCAATACCCAAAAAATCCAAACTATCATTTTGACCCAGCCTTGGCCACCAATTTTCCTACTACAATCGGGGAACATCCAAAATCCTACCTTGAAGTAGCCAGGCAGGGACTTAACTTAGGGACTAGCCATAGGTTTTCCCACCATCAAGAACATCCACAAGCCATCTACCAAACCTCCTATCTAGGCCTTGGAAGAAACCCTATCCGTGGAGCAGTTGAAGAACCATCCTTTACCAACAAGAAGTTCAAGCCACAAGCAGAAGCCGGTCTTTGAGGATGAAGAAGGAATTGAGTGGGGGAGAATGCCACAAGGGACCATTTTGTCGCGCCTTCAAGTGCCATCACCATGTCCACAACATGCCATCCGAGTGTCCAAGTGTGTGTCTTAGGTGGGACACTGCATGTATTTTGTATTGGGGGATTGCCAATGGCATTATTGTAATTCTGTAGTATGACTTTTCATCTTTTTGATGTTTCCTATTGTCACTCCCCCAAAAGCTTAACGTACTCTTTGAGGGGAGGTAGGTAGTCAAGTGAGTCATAAGCGTGTAAAGATTAAGCACGAGATCCCCTCGACACTGTACTGTGTGCTTGTGCTTACCATCAATCAATGCAATACAAGTAGCATTTTGACTAATATGTGTGCCTTCTTGTTGCTTGCATTCGTAGGCTTTCTTGACCCCATCGAGCGCCGCACGGGGCCTCGTTGAATAGCCTCGTGACAATTGGTATCAGAGCTGGAGCTTCTTTCAAGCCATTCGACCCGCGACGCGAGTGACAGCATGAAGCACAACAGGGACATCGTGGAGGAGATCGAGCATGGACTCTCCACATCCCATGAGACCGACGATGCGCCCGCCGACGACATCGGCAAGGACAAGGCACCAACGCCTAGCAAACATGAGAAATCCACCAACAAGTATGCAATTGTTGACTTGCGCACGGTACGTTGGGAAGCCACTGTAGGTGAGATGCGAGATTCGTTAGACGATCTACACCAAAACATGGAAACCATGGAGAGTACACTGGTGGAAGTGGAAGGCCTCCTAAGCGGAGTCGTGGATGAGGTTCGTGACATACTCAGTGGCACGCTCAAGGAAATCTGCAGCACCGCACGCCAACAAGAAGGAAGCTAATCCAATTCGCATGTCCAAGACAATCTTGACAGCTTTCAAGCCCAACTCGACGAGATGAAGAGAGAGTGGGCAACATGGAGAAGAACCACCTCCACATCAATGGCCATTCAGGCCAAACTGAATGAGATGAAGACTGAATGGGCAGCTTTGAAGTCCACCCTAAATACCTCCGCTAATGTCCAAGCTCAACTTGAGAAAATCAAAGGGGAGTGTGCCATCATGAAGAGAGCAATTGCCAACCCGGCCAACACCTCAGCCTTGCACACTCCTTCCTACATCAAGATTCGAGAGCCAACTCCCTATTCAGGCACTCGTGATGCACGAGAGCTCGACAACTTCTTGTGGCAAATGGAACAATACCTTGCTGCAGCCAATGTGGTTGAGGAAAGGACTCGGGTACGTATAACTACAATGTATTTAACTAATACAGCTACATTGTGGTGGCACAGAAAGTGTGTTGACATAGAATGCAATACGTGCACCATACAATCATGGGCCGATTTTAAGTGAGAGTTGAAGAGACAGTTCTATCCAAAGAATGTGGAGTTCCTTGCCCGCTGAAGGATGATGTCCCTCAAGCATGGTGACTCGCTCCACGAGTATGTGAAGGAATTCTTTGCTCTCACATTAGAAGTCACCGACATGTCAGATAAAAACCTATTGTTCAAGTTCATGGATGGCCTAAAGCCTTGGGCCGAGCTCGAGCTCCAACGACGCAATGTTCAAGACCTTGCTCCTGCAATGGCTGTGGCCGAACAACTTAGTGAATTGAGATTGTCGGATGATAAAGGGACCAAGCTAGCCAGCCCACGTGCCGCACATTTGAGTGGGGGAGATAGACAACCAACTCCCCCAAGGGAGAAGCATCCCTATCACAATCAGCCAGCACAGAACCAAAAGGGAAAGCACTCACAAGGAAGTCACAGGTCCTACAACAAGCACCAAGGTAGACCAACCCGTCCGCTTACATGCTACATTTGTGGGGGGCAACACTTGACAAGACATTGCCCGAAGCGGGAGAAGCTAAATGCCCTCATTGCCAAGTTAAGTGATGACGAGCATAATGATGGGGAGCGGAGCAGATAGACGCCAAGAATGGGCGCCCTACAACTTTTCAATGTTATGATGAAGAAATGGGCTACCTCCAAATAGCCCGCCTCAGTTAAGAGAGGACTGAGGTATGTTGATGTAACCATTGGCGGGAGGCCAACTAGGGCCCTAGTTGACACAAGGCCATGTACAACTTCATATCCATTGCAGAGGCCAAGAGACTTAATTTGGCCATCTCCAAAGAGCCCGACTGGCTCAAAGCAGTCAACATAGGTGCCAAACCTACTGAAGGCATGGCTCGCCGAGTAAGACTACAACTCGGTACCTGGGATGGAGAGATTGACCTCTCCATCGTTCACATAGATGACTTTGATGTTGTCCTTGGAATGGACTTCATGATACAGGCAAAAGCGGCACCGGCGCCTAACCTTGACACCCTAATGATCTTGGACGAGCAGTAACCTTGCATGGTCAACATGATCGCCACAACCAGCACCAAGAAGAAGCAAATCTCAGCCTTGCAACTCCAACACCATCCTCAACCTTTGATGGCAAATAGATCTACAACCACCACCATTGCAACCAGAAGTGATCGCAGCAACTCCAGGAAGAAGTCAGCGCCAGCGTCAGTGCCAATACTGCCACAGCACCAGCAACAGCAGCGAAAGCCACCTTTGCAGCAGAAGCCGCACAAGCCCACAACTAGTGTGCCTGAGAGAAGACCCAAGGCGAACTTCAACTATAATCGTACCCACTACCTCAATCATCGGGGAGAGCGAGTGTCACCCAAGCATTATAGGAATCACATTCACACCCTTCCTCAAGCCGAACCACGTAGTAGCACGGTTAGCAGTCATCCTTGGGCAAAAATGCAGGGGAACCAATACCCGAAAAATCCAAACTATCATTTTGACCCAGCCTTGGCCACCAATTTTCCTACCACAATCGGGGAACACCCAAAATCCTACCTTGAAGCAGCCAGGCAGGGACTTAACTTAGGGACTAGCCATATGCTTTCCCACCATCAAGAACATCCACAAGCCATCTACCCAACCTCCTATCTAGGCCTTGGAAGAAACCCTATTTGTGGAGCAGTTGAAGAACCTTCTTTCACCAACAAGAAGTTCAAGCCACAAGCAGAAGCTGGTCTTTGAGGACGAAGACGGAATTGAATGGGGGAGAATGTCACAAGCGACCATTTTGCCGTGCCTTCAAGTGCCATCACCACACCCACAGCATGCCATTCGAGCGTCCAAGTGTGTCTTGGGTGGGACATTGCATGTATTTTGTATTGGGGGATTGCCAATGGCATTATTAGAATTCTGTAGTATGACTTTTCATCTTTTTGATGTTTCCTATTGTCACTCCCCCAAAAGCTTAACGTACTCTTTGAGGGGAGGTAGGTAGTCGAGTGAGTCATAAGCATGTAAAGGTTAAGCACGAGATCCCCTCGACACTGTACTGTGTACTTGTTCGTACCATCACTCAATGCAATACAAGTAGCATTTTGACTAATCTGTGTGCCTTGTTATTGCCTTTTGTGTGTTATTGCTTGCATTCGTAGGCTTTCTCGACCCCATCAAGCACCGCACGGGGCCTCGTTGAATAGCCCCGTGACACTCAGGCATGACAATGTTGGATATCTATGATCGATTCGGCAATAGAACCTACTAATGTGAATATCACATTCACAATCCACTGCGACAAAGCCCGCACTCTATCACTTGAGAGGATATGTCCACAATGCTCCAGTTCAACACTGTCAGCACCGACATCACGATCACCAACAAGGATGACATTGTTAAAGTATGCTCGGCATCAGATGGGTTTGTCCCATACGAACATTACAATGATACCCGGCAGTCGGTCACTGGTTCCAATTTACACAGTGGCCCTGATAACTTAGCAAGTGCATTGTGGGGTAAGTTGCTAATAGGAGTTGGTCAACTGTTTAACAGTGCGGATGAGTTCCGTTCATCTGTGGCAAAATTCTCTATAGCACTTCAGTTTGCACACTTATTTGTTAGAAACGACAGGTACTGGATACATTGTAGATGCAAGGCTGATAATTGTGACTGGGAGATGTAGGCCATTGCACTGGGCGAAGTCATAGAGAAAGTATCAATAGCTGCATAGTCATAGAGCAACTGATGATTGCTCTATCAACCTCTCAAGGTCAACAAAGTTCATTTGTAATTTAATTGTGGACAAGGTACGATAATAGCCCAAAGTATACCCCAGCTGAGATATTAAAAGACATGCAGCGCAACTATGCGGTGGATTTGAGCTACCAACAAGCCTGGAGGGGTAAGGAGACAGCACGGGTAATGGTGAATGGAGCTGACGATGAATCGTACAACCGCGTTACATGGTTGTGTGCTAATATAGTAGAGTCGAATCCTGGCTCATACGTCACATACATAGTTGATGATGAGGGTCGGTTCAACAGCTATTTGTTTCGTTTTATGCATTATTGCATGAATTCAGGACAGGTTGCTGACCGTTGCTATCCGCTACATCAAAGCACCCTGGTAAATATCAAAGCACCCTACTATCCGCTACATCAATTGATTTGGGTAGAAAATAAGTTTATCTATAAACTATTTCTCTCCCAAATAATTAAACTTGTAAATATTCAACTAGCACAATTTCAAGTAAGATATCAACCCAAAAACAATCATAAATAATTTAACGTGAAAAATCCTTTCAATGTGAATGGTAAAAACCACGGGGCCAAGGAGACCCAACCAAAATCTCCACTAATAACTTGAGGTAACAATTACAGCAACTCAAACATCACAATATGTTCACAAATTTAGAGCAAATACAGATTCTCAAACATATACACAAGAATACCAAAAGTTATGAAAATAACAGTTAGAAAATCTCACAAACGTGGCTACTGTTCAGGCCACAAGATGGAGACCTCCAGTGCTCTAAATCCGATATCCACCGTTCAGATCATAGGTCCTTGAGATCCGAACAAGCCCACCAAATTTCACCATAATCGGACCACAAATGATCCTTGATCAGAGGGTTTGATGAAGACTGCCGCGAACTATTTTCTTTTCCCAACTAGATGTCAGTTGCTGCTGTTAGACATCAAATAACCGACGATTCAGAATTCCGATCAAAGATCCAACCGTTCAGAATGAGTAAACATGAGTCATCCACATGTTGTCCAAGTTTTCGCTCGATCGGATGGTGGATCAGAAAATTCCGGCTGTTTGATGAACGCTACGCACTGAAAAATCTACAGCACAGTTTTTCTGATTTCTCTCTTTTTGCTCTTTGTTTTCAACACACTACACATATCAGATATAACCCTAATTTTGAAAACAAAAAACAATGGATTGAAAGAATATGGGCTGTAACATGGGTCAATGTCTCATAATGGACTGGACCCAACAATTCTCCCCCTCCAGCCCATGAGAAAAGGGAGACACTTCAAAAAAGTAACTATCCAAATTTAAGGCCAATTCAGTTCGCACCAAACCGGGTTAAGTCATATCTATTAAGGATCGGATAAGGAGGTTAACTTTTCTCCTCGACGAGGATTGAAGTCGAAGATGGAAAGCGGTGGATTTGGCTGATGGTTATAATTGAAAGCCTAAGGTGAAGAGTAATCAAGGCACAAATAAACTATCGGATATGTCAGGCCCGTGTTGGTTCAACCCAACAGAATTGGCAAAGTGGATTCCAAAGATATCTTACCGATTAATAAAAATAAGAGTGGCTCAATTTTATTGTCAAAGGACCCTAATTTCATTTTTCCATTTATACCCCTGTCATTAAAATATATTTCCATCTTATTACATTTTCAAAAAGTTATTAATGTAATTTTATTATTAGTATAATAATTATTATTAAGTTACATTAATAATTATAGTAAAGTTTGTTATTTTCAAAATACCATAATTTCAGTAATTTTGAAATAACTGTAATTCCAATAATAATTATTAGCGTAGTTAAATTAATTATTTTTTCAAGATAATTATTACACTAATAACTATTATTGGAATTTTGGTGTAGTAATTAAATAGATTAATCATTATAATAAATGGTTTACTATAGTTACAATTTCTTAAAATTAATTTTATTATACTAACAATTAAATTGTGTTATTTTACAGAAAAAATACTAGAAATAAATGAACATACAAAATTTTCAACCAATAATTTCTTTATAAATTTCATTTAAAATTAATTAAAAATTATAAAATTGAAAAATAAATTCAACAATTATAGCTACAAGAAAGAGTTGGTGGAGTTTGCAAATTGGCAATCAAAATATCATAATTTTGGAAAATTTTGCAAAAGAAAATAAAAAATATATATATTAATGTAATTTTCGAAATTTTCATTAAAATGTAGTAATAATTTTGGAAGATTTAAGAAATCAATAATTTAGTATATATACTTTTGGAAATTTACCAAGAACCGATATTCAATATATCCTTTTGATCATTTTTACCAGCAAATTAGACATTGGGTTTTCCCATGCATCACACTAATTCCCCACTAGTAAATTCCAAAAATATACATTGTTTTCTACAAAAAAGATACAAAAAATGTCAACTACACCACGTTTACTGACTCCGTTAACAAACACAGTTTTACACATGTCCTATGGACGTAAATATAAAATAGCCAGTAAAACAAATAACACAATCAAGGCCCTAGACCTGTTCATGGGTCGGGCCAGGCCGGACTTTCACTTTGTATTAATAGATTTTTCTAAGGCCCGAGCCCAAAATTTAGCCCATACTGTTACTACTATTGAAGCGACTAAATAGAGAGAGAGAGAGAGAGAGAGAGAGAAATTATAAAGAAAAAATTAAAAAATGTATATATTAAATTATAAATATATATAATTCAATAAATATTATATTATTTATATATTTTATATAATATATTATGTATTTTATAAAATATATAATGCTGAGTCGGGCCAAGCTTTTTTGATAAATCCTGAGCCCGGCCTAAAACACAATTGGGCTTACGGTGTTAGGTCCGAGATCAGGCCCGCGGGCCTAATTACATGACTAAGCCCGATCGGGGTGCGGGCCGGGCCATCGGGCTACCCGGCCCATGAACAGGTCTAGTCATTCCATCCTGGTTTGTGCAAAAAATAATGCACCAAGTGTGGACTACACTAGGTTGAAACACACAACAGTATTATTGTAATGCAAACCACAATTCCACACCTATCAGCCGTCTTTGCCCGCGTCTGGAGGCAAATGGGCCCGGGCTTCGGATGACCCGGTGCCCAAGGCCCCTGACATAAGCACTATGCTGAACATTAGATCATTCCATTCCGGTATGTGCATCCACACTGGGCTGAAACACAACAATACTACTATAATGCAAAACACACTTCCAAACCTATCGGTCGCGTCCGCCCGCGTCTGAAGGCTAATGGGGTCGGGCATTGGATGGCCGGGTGCCGGATGCCCCCGAAACAATCACTACACTGATCATTGGGTCATTCCAGTCCAGTATGTGCAAAAAATAATCGACCAAGTGTGGACTACACTAGGTTGAAACACAAAACAATGCTACTGCCATGCAAACCACAATTCGACACCTATCAGCCACGTCCGCCGGCATTCGATGGCAAATGGGCATGGGCTTCGGATGGCTGGGAGCCCAATGCCCCCAACACAGACACTACACTAACCATTGGGTCATCCAATTTCGGTATGTGCAAAAAATAATCCACCAAGTGTGGACTACAGTAGGCTAAAACACACAACAATATTGCTGCCATGCAAACCAAACACCTATCAGCCGTGTCCACCCGCGTCCGAAGGCAAATGGGCCTGGGCTTTAGATGGTCGGTTGCCCAAGGCCCGTGACACAAGCACTCTACTGAACATTGGGTCATTCCATTCCAGAATGTGCATCCACACTAGGCTGAAACACACAACAATATTATTGTAATGCAAACCACACTTCCACATCTATCGGCCGCGTCCACCCGCGTCCGAAGGAAAATGGGCACGGGCTTTGGATGGTCGGGTGGCCGATGCCCCTGACACAAGCACTACGCTGACCATTGGGTCATTCCATTCCAATATGTTTACTCACACTATGATGAAACACAAATCGGTACTGGTATCACGCAAACCACACTTCGACACCTATCGGCCGCATCTGCGCGCGTCCAAAAACAAATGGGCCTGGGCATTGGATGGTCGGGTGCCCGAGACCCCCGACACAAGCACTACGCTCACTATTGGGTCATTTCCGTTCCGATATGTGCAAAAAATAATCCACCAAGTGTGGATTACACTAGGTTGAAACACACAACAATACTACTTCCATGCAAACCATAATTCCACACCTATCAGCCGCGTTCGCCTGCATCCGAAGGTAAATGGGCCCGGGATTCGGATGGTCGGGTTTCTGAGGCCCTTGACACAAGCACTACGCTGACCATTAGGTCATTCCATTCCAGTTTGTGCAAAAAATAATCCACTAAGTGTGGACTACACTAGGCTGAAACACACAACAATACTACTGTCATGCAAACCACAATTCCAACCTATTAGTCATGTCCGCCCACTTCCAAAGGCAAATGGGCCCAGGCTTCAGATGGCCCAGTGCCCGAGGCCCTTAACACAAGCACTATGCTAAACATTGGGTCATTTCATTCCGGTATGTGCATCCACACTAGACTGAAACGCACAATAATACTGCGATAATGCAAACCACACTTCCACACCTATCGATTGCGTCCACTCGCATTTGAAGGCTAATGGGCCTGAGCTTCGGAAGGTTGGGTGCCCAACACCCCCGAAACAAGCACTACGCTAACCATTGGGTCATTCCATTCCAGTATGTGCAAAAAATAATCCACCAAGTGTGGACTACACTAGGCTGAAACACAACAATATTGTTGCCATGCAAACCACAATTCCACACCTATCAGCTGTGTCCTCCCGCGTCCGAAGGCAAATGGGCCTGGGCTTCAGATGGTCGGTTGCCTGAGGCCCATGACACAAGCACTATGCTGAACATTGGGTCATTCCATTCCAGTATGTGCATCCACACTAGGCTGAAACACACAACAATACTATTGTAATGCAAACCACACTTTCACATCTATCGCCCGCGTCTGCCTGCGTCCAAAGGCAAATGGGCCCGGGCTTTGGACGGGTGGGTGCCCGTTGCCTCCGACACAAACACTACACTGATCATTGGGTCATTTCATTCCGGTATGTCCATCGACACTAGGATGAAACACAAATCGGTACTAGTATCACGCAAACCACACTTCGACACCTATCGGCTGTGTCCGCGCGCTTCCTTAGACAAATGGGCCCGGGCTTCGAGTGGCCCGGTGCCTGAGGCCCCCGACACAAGCATTATGCTAACCATTGGGTCATTCCTGGTATGTGCAAAAAATAATCCACCAAGTGTGGACTACACTAGGCTAAAACACACAACAATACTACTGCCATGCAAACCATAATTCCACACCTATCAGTCACATCTAAAGGAAAATGGGCCCGACCTTCAGATGGACAACTACCCGAAGCCTGTGACACAAGTACTATGCTGAACATTGGGTCATTCTATTCCTGTATGTGCATCCACACAACAATACTGTTATAATGCAAACCATACTTGCACATCTATCGGCCACGTTCGAAGGAAAATGGGCTCGGGCTTGGATGGTCGGGTGCCCGATGCCCCAGACACAAGCACTATGCTGACCATTGGGTGTTTCTAATCCGGTATGTGCATCCACACTAGGATGAAACACAAATCGGTACTGGTATCACACAAACCATACTTCAACACCTAATGGCCGCGTCCGTGCACGTCTGAAGACAAATGGGCTCGGGATTCAGATGGCCGGGTACCCAAGGCCCCCAACACAAGCACAACGCAGACCATTGAGTCATTCCATTCCGATTTGTGCAAAAAATAATCCACCAAGTGTGGACTACACTAGGCTGAAACACACAACAATACTATTGTCATGCAAACCAAAATTCCACACCTTTCAGCCACGTCCGCCTACGTCCGAAGGCAAATGGGTCCGGGCTTCAGATGGTCAGGTGCCCAAGGCCCCCAACACAAGAACTACACTGACCATTGGGTCATTTCATTCTGGTATGTGCAAAAAATTATCCACCAAGTGTGGACTACACTAGGCTGAAACACCGAACAATATTGTTGTCATGGGAACCACAATTCCACACCTATCAGTCGCATCCGCCCGTGTTCGAAAGAAAATGGGCCCGGGCTTCGGATGGCCTAGTGCTCGAAGCCCCTAACACAAGCACTATGTTGAACATTGGGTCATTCCATTCCGGTATGTAAATCCACACTAGGCTGAAACACACAACAATACTGCTATAATGCAAACCACACATCCACACCTATCGACCGCGTCCGCCTACGTCTGAAGGCTAATGGGCCCAGGCTTCAGATGGTCGGGTGCCCGATGACCCCGAAACAAGCACTACGCTGACCATTGGGTCATACCATTCCGTTATGTGCATCCACAATAGGATGAAACACAAATTGGTACCGGTATCACGCAAACCACACTTCGACACCTATCGGCCGCATCCGTGCACGTTCGAAGACAAATGGGCTCGGGCTTCGGATGGTCGGGTGCCCGGTGCCCTCGACACAAGCACTATACTGACCATTGGCTCATTCCATCTCAGTATGTGCATCCACACTAGGCTGAAACACAACTGTACTAATCCCATGCAAACCACACATCTACACCTAATGGTCGCATCAGCCCGCGTCCAAAGGCAAATGGGCCTGGGGTTCAGGTGGTCCGATCCTTGAGGCCCTTCGACACATGCTCTATAATGACCATTGTTTGATTCCATCTTGGTATGTGCACAAAATAATCCACCAAATGTGCACTACACTAGAATGAAACACACAACGGTAATGGTCCAATGCAAACCACCCATCCACACCTATCAAACCGCGTCCGTCCACGTCCGAAGGCAAATGGGCCCGACTTCAAATGGTCGGGTGCCCGAGGCCCCTAACACAAGCACTATAATGACCACTGGGTCATTTTTATCTCGTTAAGTGCACAAAATAATCCACCAAATGTGGACTACACTAAGCTGAAAAACACAATAATACTAAACGACATGTCCATATCTATCGTACATGTTGCCCGCGTCCAAAGCCAAATGGGCCCAGGGTTTGGGTGATCCAATCCCTGAGACCCCCAGCACATGCATTATAATGAACATTGGGTCAATCCATCTCGGTATGTGCATTAAATAATCCACCAAACACTAATTTTGATTTCGTTATTCTTGACTTGTTCTGTATTTAGGAAGATAAATCGTTTATGGTGGAAGTGGATAAATGTATTAACATAACGCATAAAGACTAATCATATAAAAATATGGTTAATGCCGGACATGGGAGATTTTTGAAAGGAGTTTATGAAAGTAAGTACTTTTACAAAAATAAGTTTACGTAAATAGATTAGAGTCAAAATGTTTGATCCGGCATAAACATCCAGTCATTTAGACACATTCCGATGTATTTAGGAAGATAAATCGTTTATGGTGGAAGTGGATAAATGTATTAACATAACGCATAAAGACTAATCATATAAAAATATGGTTAATGCCGGACATGGGAGATTTTTGAAAGGAGTTTATGAAAGTAAGTACTTTTACAAAAATAAGTTTACGTAAATAGATTAGAGGCAAAATGTTTGATCCGGCATAAACATCCAGTCATTTAGACACATTCCGATCTCATTAATGGTGACCGCTTCCATCATTTTGTGTATCAATATTCCGCAAGCATTCCACCTCATCGCGCAATTACAAAAGCTCACGTCTCAATGCTAGATATGCTATCCTCACGTCCTCTAGTTCAGCCTCCCGTTCAAGGCAAATACGCTGGCACTCTTTCATGGCATTGAAGTTTGCATCCCTTATGTTGATCTGCCGGCGTGATCGCAGATATTAGATGGCCACTCATGCAGCCATTTCAATGGATTCATCGGGAGCATCGGTTGTGTCCCTATAGAAGCCTCTTCACATCGCCCCACGCAGTCACAGTAACCACTGCGTAAAATTTGTTGCCCAAAGTATTTATGGTAAATCTTGGAGGTGGGAGGTGGCAAGCAGCGACAGTTCGCCTCAGGATATCAAGTTATAAGGGTACTTGGACCTCAAAGGGTTCCTCCATTCGAAACTACAAAAGAAAACAAAAGGGAAAAAATGGAAAGAATGACAGCGAAGGAAGAATGTGTGAACAACTTGGTTGTTCGAATGCTTCAATCGAGATCAAAATAAAGATCAAAAAATGAAGGGAAATGCGGGATTTTACAAATAAAAATGACATAGTGCGAGGAAAGAAATAGTGTTAGAATCTTACCTTGTCTTCCATTGCTCGAATGAAAAGGTTCGGTCTTCGGATGTCACGTATAAAATAGCGAGTAAAACTAGTAGAAAATAGTGAGTAAAAGTAGATTTTCGTCAACTTCAAACGAACGCCGGTGAACGGAAGAAATGAAGAAGGAAATTGGAAGGGGAGAGAAGATTAACGCCGTTGGGAGAGAGAAGATTAACCGCGGTGGGATGTTATGTGTATTCCTAGGTTCTTCTTCAAACGAATGCCAGTGGCAACCCTCCACTTGCAGAAATTCTGTCGTCTTCTTCAAACGAAGAAGGACGTTGTGAGGAGAGAGATTAACCGCAGCGGGATGTTAAATGAGGGCCATTTCTGGGTTTTTCTATGGAGGTCCGATAGTCAATTGGGTGGAAATTTGAATTTACAGAGTATAAAAAATCGAAATTTCTAAAATAGTACTGTTGGAGGTAAATATTTATGTCCCTGGCTGGGCGGTAAATTTCCCTAAAATTTGATGTTTTTTGTTCAGACTGCCGTTTAAGTCCGGACTCCGTTAAATTATTGTTTCAAAAATAATGCGGCGTGGCAGAATTCCATTGGTGGGGACAGAAAATTTTCTGTCCCCTGGGAACAGACGATGCGAGCTATCTCACCCTCGTCGCATTCAAAACAACATCCAACACTTGCAAGATTACGTCGAGAGCGAAACATTGTAGCCAGAGAAAACGCCACCTCCTTTGCCCCCTCCTGGTGTGCCTCCTTCGAGAATTCCTTCCTCTGGATCGCCGGCTGCAGGCGTTCCCTATCAATCCGACTGGTCTATTTATTCCCTCTGCAGCACCCAACTCGACGAGTTCCTGCAGGGACAGAGGAAGGGAAACCTCGGCGAGCTGTCGGCGAAGCAACTTCCGATGGTGAACCATCTTCAGTGCAGGATCATCAGAGAGGAAGAGAAACTATCAACCCGGATGGCGAGTTTGCAGGAAGACATAGCGGATCAGCCACTGGCCAACGAATACGACCTAATCGGTGCGTCAAATTCACATGTCGACGGGACCCTAGACGAACATGCACTAGCTTTGGCGAGTATGATGGAAGAAGCTGACAGGATGAGGCCTGTTGTACACGCTTAAGGAACTGATGGGCATCCGCACACCATTGTAGGCCGTGGAGCTTCTGGTTGCTTCCAAGAAGTTGCACCTCTCCATTCACGAGTGGGGCAAAAGAAGGAATGGATGATCAGAAAGGGAGGAATTGTTAGATATAGCTAGAGAAGAGAGCTAATAATCTTGGCTTCAGGTGTTGGTTAATGGATTGTAATAGCTTTAAACTAGTCTGTGTCTGTGTCTGTGAGATATTGATGTATAAGGTTAAAGGATGCATTATATATGGATCTGTTAGTGTTTACTGTAATATGAGTATTAATGTAAGAGACTGGTTTGAACCTTGAAGCTTCCATGTCCATGCATGTACATTTGTCCTTCCGAGTGGATTTGAACTCAGCCCAAGCGAGTGGACATTGTCGGTGACTCGGTGTAGTCATTGGCTCACTCACTGCTCAACGAAACACACAGAAGCTCCGTCCTTGACACATTCGCTCAATTTTATGCTGGAGACGACCCAATGGCTGATGCATCCCACTTGGATAACATTCTGAAATCCCAAATTCCGGATGGTGGACATTAGTTTGACTGCTCCGTCAAAATCACCGCTGACAATCCATTAAAGATACATGGGAGACAACACCGTAAAGGAAGCTCGAATCCTGATAGTCTACATTTAAAGGGGCGACACGTTAGAAATGGAATCATGCCAGTGTCGACCTTAGCATGACTCTTTTTGGTCATCAACAAGCAATTTGAGAGTTGAAAGTCGAAACCCAGTTGTCCGTTACACACTAAACTAGGATGAAAAACCAGAGAAGAACGTAACCAGGACTCATCGGGTCCCATTCGTGGACGCTCTCCCCTTTATTAATGGTGGGTGTGGATGAAATTGCCGAGATTTTGTTAGTTTAAACTTAAAACTACTAATTCACGGCAGGATCCACAGCGAACCTCTAGGGATTTTTCGGGGACAAAACCTTTTTTTTTCCTCCCGCCGGCCCAATTACGACATAGCATCTGAAAAGAAACCTCCCTACTTTCCGAAAGACTGAAACAAATGGAGAAATGAAGTTGAACTTACTTATTGCGTATTGGTAAGCGACGAAGAGAGAATGAAAGTGCAATGGACGAAAAGAAGTAAAAAGACTAGAGACAAAAGCGAAATTGACAAGACAGGTGGAGTTTTTCCCGCATTAAGAGAAAGTACATGGGTTCTCCTAGAAGTAGAATGTCCGCACAAGAACACAACTGTCGTCTAGCAACTGCACTAATGCAGACAGGAGGCCCATTCTGAGGAAGGTAGATTTTCAACCATTGTCCATTTTAACTCGCTTCAGGGACATATTGCCCCCCATCACGGAGAGAGATTGCTCGTTTGGCGCGTTTTTCTGCGCGTTATTTTGGCTGTTCACAAGTGGGGTAGACTGATTTTTGGTTTATTTTTGTTTGGTTAATTATCAAAAATTGGAGTGTCGAAAAGACAAAAAAAAATCCATTTTGAACTGATTTCGGGAAGTTTTAATGAAGTTTTTTGTGTTTTAGTATTTACACAAAAAAACATGATGATAAGTGCTTTGGCTCTTATCATGTAAAAGTTCAATGCGTCTTTTGACTCTTAATGCATCTTTTCACTCTTCACGTAAAAGTTCGATGCGTCTTTTGACTCTTCATGTAAAAGTTCAATGCGTCTTTTGACTCTCATAATTACGAAAAAATTGTTCCAAAAAGATTTGCAAAATGGGGCCCATAACTTGTGTTCATGTGTTTTTTTTTTTTTTTTTTTTTTTTGGGGGGGGGGGGGGGGGGGGGGACAAGCGAGGGCAAAACATGATGGTAAGTGGTTTGCCTAAATTATTATATAAAAAAATTGTGAAACGTAAATTTTTTTATTATGGATAATAAGATATTTAATTTAATAAAACAAAATAATAAATAAATAATCGGGGCCATCATGCAATAGAGTGAAAGAGGGAGAGATGACTTTTGTTATTGTATTTTTGTTTTATATAGTGGAATAATTATAAATAGTTAAATAATAAATAATTTAATTTAATAAATAAATAAATTTAAAAAATAAATGAGATAAATAGACAATCAAGTGAGAGTATATATATATATATATATATATATATATATATATATATATATATATATATATATATATATATATGTTTATATACATGATTCTAGGTCTTACTTTGCTAGCAATAATAATTTGTAAGATTATTAAATTATTAACTAATTAAATAATTTAGTAAAATAAGTAAATAAATAAATAAAACTTTGTATTATTAACACTAGATTGGTAAAGGCTATTTCATTATTTTTTTTTAATTTTTAAAAAGCATGGTTTAGCCCGGTTCGTGGCTCAGCAACAATTATATAATAAATTAATAATATAAAATTTTATTTTCAATTTTATTATATTATTTCATTTTATTATTGTATATAAGCAATTGTATACAGCCAAAACCATATTTTTTAATTTATGTTAATTTTTTCATTTTTTTTAAAATTTTTAAAAAACATGACTCAGCCTAGTTTGTGGCCTAGCTTGGCCTAAGACTTGGCTCGTAGACCAACCTAGTTTGTGATGCTGCATGTTGGTCTAGAAATCAATAAAACTCTTATAATCGGTTATACATTTCAAATTATAAAAACCTCATCAGGTCATTAGAGGCTTATGTGGCTTTTGCCAACATGGGACTCTTAATCCATGTTGGACACAACAAAAAAAGCATATGTTGAAATTTCCATTAATGCTGAATTATTTGAAAATTAAAGAAAAAAGGGTTTTCAATTTCTCTCCTACTCCCTTTGTCTTTTGATCTCCCTCCCACTCTCTCACTCTCCTAGTTGTCTCTCTCATAGTCATCTCTCTCTCTCCCTCTGTCTTACATTTTCTCTGTCAATTAATCTACCATTCTCCCTCAATCTCTCTCATCTTGTTTCTCGGTTAATCTTTCCTTCTCCCTCATTCTCTCTCCCAGTCAAATCTATCCTCCCTCAATCTCTATCATCCTCCCTCAGTTTATTTTCCACTCCCTCTCATATACGGCATTAACCAGGCTGTATTAAAGAACATAAGACCAACTTGGTATGAAATTTACAAAAAACTCTTGGTTATGAATTTACACCAACTTGATAGAAGTTTATAACTTGATTGTATAAGTGGTTGGTCTTATGTTCTAGTATACAGTTTGGTTAATACCATATAATTGTGTAAGAAAAAAAAAAAAGAACGAGAGAGGGAGTGGGAGAGAGACTGAGAGAGAATGATAGATATTGAGGGAGAAAGAGAGATCGATTAATAGAGAGAATGAGGGAGAAGGAGAGATTGACTAAGAAAGAGAATGATAGACCAACAGAGAGAGAGAGAGGATGTAAATATAAAAACTGATGTGGGGTGACCCAACCCAGCCCACGAACGCCAAATTCGGGAACGAGATCTGCTACAGCAGGGGTTACCATGCTCCCCTCGTACGGGGCCAATCACGAAGTGCCCACGCGCCCTCATAGAGCTCTCTAATCGCCCTCGTATGACACCCATCTCAGGCGTTCATCTCCACTTACCTCCAGGCAACTCAAGTATAAATAGGGGTACCCCCTCCAAGTAAGGAGAGGAGTCTAATACAATCGACATCTGGATTTGGAATTGGTCTCAAAAACTGTATTTTAGTTCCCCTCTTCGTACCCCGTACTAACTTGGCCGGCGGAGACTCTACCTCGGGTTCTCACACGGGGTCTCTGACATATTCTATCTTGTAGTACCTTGGCCACCTGCCTTTAGCTTCCGTAGTACTCGGAGCCTCCTCCGCCTCAGCCTGCATACCTCCGCCTCGGTAGCAACCTCTCCGAACCCTTGAAGCCTTCGGCCAGTCTCAGGAGCCTAGGGACGAAATTACTTTGTTGTCCTCGGCCAATCCGAGCACCAACAAAATCCGAAAACCATTTTTGTCTATTTTCAAATCATACAATTGTTAAGTAGAGAGACACAACTATGGGAGTGAGAAAGTGGGAGGGAGATCAAAAGACAGAGGGAGTGAGAGAGAAACTGAAAACCCTTTTATTATTTTCAAATAACCCAACATTAAGGGAAATTTTGGTAAAGGCTTTTTGATGTGTCCAAAATGAGTTAAGAGTCCCATGTTGGAAAAATCCACATAAGCCTCTGATGACATGGCAGGGTTTTTATAATTTGAAATGTAGAGCCAACTGTCAGAGTTTTGTTGGTTTTTGAACCAACTTGCTGCCTAATTTTAAATGTTTAACCGGTTAAGACTATAATTTCCCCCTTTTTTTGATAGATTATTAATTTGTGGTAAATTGGGCTTAGAAGTTAAAACCTAAAACTTACATCTTCTTTTGTGTTTTGATGAAATACCAAAACATCTCCTTAGAGTTTATGTACTTACTCACCCCTCATAGCTTGGACAGTTGAAACCTTCCATTCCTCTACTAACTTAACTACTTTCAATTGTAATATATGTACTCATCACCCTAGGGAGCTACTCTTTCATTTTTTTTTTTTTTTTGTCTTTCTCCATGGGGCTACATAAAGGGTTATCCCCAAACCCCATAAATCCCCCAAACCAAGTGTAGGTAGGATTCGGTTTAAGTGTTCTTTACAATCAATAGGAGACCTTACCAACCAGCCTAGTGATGAATAGGTTTTTATTCCTTGTTTAGAGTTGGCATGTATTTAAGAGATTATCAACAAATTGGGTTTGTTACAATTTAGGGATGTTCACTATATGGTCCAAACTGTTAGATCAAACGAAATCATAAATCGTAATATAATATAATATAATATAATATAAAATAAGATAATATAAGTAAAATGAGATAAGATAAGATAAACATATTTATCAAGTGCTCATTTAACGTGCTTATAATATTGAGTCTAGTACATCCGATCTCTATTTTCCAAGCCTTCATCGAACCCGTTAGTAAAGAAAACAATTGAAAGTTTCTATCCTATCTGGCTCTCCCCCCATCATCTCTATCTTTCCAACTTCAATTCGGCTCCCTCTCTATCTCTCCATTTTTTAATTTTTTCGTCTAATTATCTCTACTCTATCTCCTCCCACTCCAACTCAATGGAAGGTCAAAGTGTAGGGTCTAGATTCAAGGCCAAGACATGAGAAACTGAGAGTATAGGAACAATTGATTAAGGAATTAGGAGAAAAGAATTCGGTTAAAATATCAATTATTTTTTTTGGAATTTTTGGACCAAAATTTTGATATTTTTTTATTTTTTAGTATATGTTTAAATTTGCATGTTTTTAGTAGGAGAAGGTTTAATAATATATTTATTTCGAACATTTTAAATGTGAATATTGATGCATATTCTAATTTTTTACTGTACTACATTTATTGAACTGAATTTATTTGCCTCGTTCAAATGTTTTTTTTTTTGTGTGTGTGTTTTGTTATAAACTGTATATATTTAAGTTGTAAACACTAAATAGATTTATTGTTTGTTCCAAACATATATTTACATATAAATATGGTTGAATGTATTAATGTATTAATGCCCAAACTGTATTAGAAAATGCACTTGGTCTGAAAATTTCTCAAAGCATAATTTATTGGTTTGGCCTGAGATATTTTCTAAATCGTTGGCCTCCACCGTAATCTGACCCAATTTAACAAAATGCAATTTTTAAACATTTCCTGACCCTATAGGATTCAACCCAATGACCCACAAGTTGCTAATTAGAATTTTTGTATGATTTCCTTTTAATTTTGTCTTTTTTATGTTATTAATTATTAATGTGAGTCTTCTTATTGCATTTTTCATAACACATTTATGAAAATTCAAAAGCCATTAAAAATTTTCTCTGTGGAAAATATATTATACAAATGTTTCAAATTCTATCTCACATATGCAAACAATGGCTATTGAGGAGTAATATCAATTTTAAAAGAAAATTTGATAATTTATCGTTAAGGCTGTGTTTGGTTTGAACCCCTACCTTTTCCTTCAAACCAAACAAAGGGTGAGGGTATTTCGATAAAATGCCTATTCTTATGCTTTCAAAAAAAAAAAAAAATGCCTATACTTTTCTTGTCTTGATCTTTGCAATAAACAAACCCAATAATTTTGTGGTCAAAATTATAGGTTTCAAGTAAATAGAGAAACCTAAAGGGATCGAAGGTCTTAGGTAAGTTAGGTAGCAAAGCTAATTTAATTGCAGCCAAAGCTGACCTTTGCTTTACATTTTCCATTAATTTCCAATCTGGTAGAGTCCTATCCAGGGTCCAGGGATATTAACGCTGAACCTCTTTTCGAAGAGGGAATTCCCCCAATATGCATAGTTTTGTATTGTAATCAATATGTCGGACTCAGATTAGACATAAAACTGTTTTCAACATTGCTTTATGGGCCAAACGGCTTGTCTGCAGTCTGATTAAATTATTCCTCTCATTCGAATAAAAAATATAGTTTTTACCAACTCAACTTCTTAAGAACTAGGCAGCCCAAAAATTGTTTTGAATTTTTATTGCCAATAGGTCCAACCATTTGGTCCATTCCAAGTCTGACAAATTGTCCTCAGATAAGGAAAAGATCCACATTATTATTTACGGGTTACCAATTGGCCCATATTTCTTATAAAGTCATCTCAACCGTCATTTATTTTGACAAGAGATTAGGACTTGACAAATGATGAGGTGGAGGGCCTACATTCTCTTTGTAGAGTGAAAAAAAAGACAAGGAGAAATAATAAAACTACTTAGGCTGTTTGATTAATTACAGTTGAAGTGTTTGAATTGAATGGGTTTGTTGATTTATCTTTTATAAATCAAAATGGGTTTGCCGAGTTCCTTTTCTACCTTGTTGATTTATCTTTTATAAATGGGTTTGTTGATTTACTTAGGGAAAGGAAGGCAAAATAAAAATTGATTTAATTAAGTTGTGACACCTTCCTTTTTCTACCTTGTCTTTCAAACCAAATACAGCTCTAGTGAATAAGTTTGCTGAGTTCAGCTTCAGTGAGAATATTTCTGTACTTATGTGGTTTATTTAATAGGGAGATATTCTCAATGCAAGGTTATAAAAAGCTGTTAAAACAATGTGAGCACACATTTGCCTGATAGAAGTCGACCTCTAAGTTGCAAGGTCTTTAATAACTAAAATCGAAGTTGTTTTGATTAGTTATTATGCACTCAAATATTATGATATTTAAATATTTTATCCATTAAGGCTCCATTTGGGAATAGCACAAATACAAATATATTCTGGTAAATACAAATATGTGCAGTTCATACACATAGGCTTCTTTTGTATTTGCATTGAATAAATTTGTATTTGTATATTTCTCAAACATAGCATAAAAGTCAAAGCAATAAGTCATTTTAAATTAGGCACTTCAATTATTATCAAATGACCCTGAAATTTCTCACTTATGCTATGTTTGATTTGAAGGATGTAGACTTATAGAGTAGGGAAAGGAATGAAAATGCAGGAAAACCTATACAAGATTAATAAAGGTTTTTCTTCCTTTCCTTTCTTTCCCTACTTTTTCCTTCAAACCAAACATAACCTTAGGGCGTACTTACTACTATGGTGAGTTTGTGTTCTAATTAGTTTCAGAAGAATGCACTACATTGGACATGCTTTCTTTTGGAGCATGGTATGTTCTAGAACCAACAATTCATGGTTCTAAGTGCACAAAATATCATAACATTTTAAAAATGGTTATTTTTTGTGTTCTAAAACGCAACACACTTCATTACCTTCAAAATTGATTCAGTACATAGGGTTCGATTATGACACCAGAAAGACATGATCATATCAAAAGGATTTGAAATCAATCAATCAGTACTATACAAATGGTAACTGATCATATGGTATTCATCAAAATTCACATGGGTTTTGATTGGTCAAATCTCTTCTAATATCAAACTTTTATATGGGTCTAAGTCTCCACTACAGCAAACCAGAGAATAAGACACCAATTGATGGATACTATACTTTTTTTTTATTATTTTGACAGGCTACAAAATGGGAGTAGCCCATCCCCCATCCCTGAACCCCCCAACCCTGGTGGCAACAAGATTATCCCAGATCTCCCTAACAGCGAGATCATGCATACTCCTACAAATGGGGATATCATACCTCTTCAGCATTATAGATTTTCTCATTACATTTCAAAATCCAATACTTTAAGAACACACCCCACTAGAAATGGAAATGGAGCTGATTTGGAGCATGGATCATATTCCCCATCCTCGACCTTGATTCCCATTGGAGATAAAATTACCTTTCATCCTTAATCCTCAATGGAAACAGGTTCTCCATGCAAAACCATGGCAATGTAAATGATTTGAGTATAAATTTTGACCTATTTTTGTTTCAAATTTTAGCTTATTAAATAAAGATTTGCCTTTTTTTACATTTACACTCTTGTGCATTTATATTAATAAAAAAATTACACTACAACCAAACACTGCCTAAATTTTAAAATTAGGCCCATTATCTTGGAACACAACATAGAGAACATGGTACAAAAGCTGAAATAGGCTCCACAAGTTCCCCTCATCATTAATTGGCGAACTCAAATCCCTTCCCTTGCCATCTTTCAACTTGTATACAAAGTGCCAATACAGGGTAAAGGGCTGATGTGAATAGACTACAGAGCCACTACAGAAAGTGTGGATTGATCACATCACATCATACCTTCGTAACACACAACACAAGCCAGTCCCACCCAATATTTTGAACAGTCTAAGCACAATATAACTAGTCAAGCGAGTGATATCATCCGAACCGTCCAGTGTTGAATTGATTGATTTTGGAGGGAAAACTTACAAAAAGTGGGCTCCACCAGCCTCGCCATCCCCGCCCTGTTCACCTAACCTAACTATTATGCGTTCACGTGAACGGCGAAACAAAACATGTAGAGAGTAGAGAGAGATGGTCTTAGACACGTGGGCTCATGGCAGATCCACCTCTCAGCCTTGGAGAAGAGAACTGGCTGGGGCCTGGGGTTGTTCAGTTACAAGTAGTTGGAATCGGTCAGCACTCAACAGTCAGCAGCATTCAGCTGCAGCAGCAATCCCCCGGGTGGGATTGTGGGAATTGGGAAAGCACATATACTCCCTTCACTGGAGTTGGTCCCACCACGGGACATGGGAGATTCATTTAAACCCTAGCCATTGGATCCGAATACTAACCCACCGGTGGGATCCACTTGGGCCTTAATTTGAACCCGGTTGAGAGTTGAGAGTCTTGAGACCCATCACAGATGTTGGTTGCATGCCCATCTCTTGCATGTACGGCACGTGTTGCGAGATTCTTTCACGCCGTCCATGCCCGTCGCAGAGTCACAGCAGTAAGCGGCCTAGTGGCCGCTGCAGTGAAGTGTGAAGCCACCACCCTCCACTCTCTTCCCCTTCCATTCCATGGAGTCGAAAGTCGAGGAGGAGGAGGAGGAGAGGATCAGAGGAGTAAGAGAGAGTAGGGTCTAGCCATCCGTCTAGGGGAGAGAGAAGAAATGCACAGGTTGTGAGTCAGACTCTCTCTCTCTCTCTTTATCTCTCTCTCTCCTCCTCGCTAGCTATTAGCTAAAGCGTCGTCAGTCACCCTTTCAAACGCGCGAGGGAGGGAGTGATGCGCGTAAGCCATGCGAAAGCCACGCACATCCCAAACTCACTACCTCATGCAGCCGTGGCGTAGATTCTACCCTCCACCTGTTCTATTCTCTCTTAACCTTTTAACTGCCTCAACAAATGACCACCCTTATAAATATACCTCCTTTCAATGTTTCAATCTCAATTTTGGGTTCACTAAAATTCTCTTTTCCTCTCTCTCTCTCTCTCTCTCTCTTCCTCTTTTCTCTCTCCCTCCCCACATACACATACACTCACACAGCCACACTACATACAAAGTACACAAGTCATGAATAGCCAAGTTCAGGGGAGGTTCTCAGAGTTCTATGAGAAATGGCTCCACCAACTTGAAACAAACCTTCAAGAGTTGTTGTCTGTCCCAAGAGACCAGTCTCACGAGGCAAAACATCGAGCCCTGGTCATTAAAGCCGTGACCCACTACAAGGAATACTACACTGCTAAGTGGGCAGCGGCTCATGAAGACATTCTGGGCTTCTTCTGTCCCCCATGGCTGACCCCTCTAGAGAATGCTTACATCTGGATGACGGATTGGCGACCCTCGGTGGCCTTCCGCCTCGTACACTCGCTGCGACACACACATGTCCCCGGGCCGAGCCTAGAGCACATGTCGGAGGAGCAGTTGAAAAGGATGGTGGAGCTTCGGACGAGGATCAGGTCGGAGGAGCAGAAAGTGGAAATGGAAATGGAGAGGCAGCAGGTGGGGTTGGCGGACAGGCGCATGGTTGAGTTGGCTCGCCTCGCAACCCGAGTCAGAAATGGGGAGGTGGTGGGCGAGTTAGACGGGTTCGTGGATGCGGCTTTGAAGACGGTGTTGGAAGGATTGGAACGAGTGATGAAGACCGCCGATTGCCTTCGCCTGAAAGCATTGAAAGGAGTGCTGGATGTGCTCACACCCTTGCAGTGTGTGGATTTCATGGCGGCAACGTTGATGCTGAAGATTCAGATGAGAAGGTGGGGAGAGAAAAGAGAGCTTGGCCTTGGCCATGATAATTCAAACTAGCAGCTGGACCACTCGTTTTAAATTTTAATGCATGGTCACATGAGAGCTCCATGTCTCTAACAATGGAGACTATGGACTCAATGGCTCGCTTTTAGTGTTACAGACAGTTGTTCAGAATGTTTTCATGATAATGTGGATCCACAGAGTTAATATAATCCAGTCTAGAAAAATTGGAAGTTTCATAGGTTTAAAATATTGCACTTCACTTGCCTTGGGCCCTCTTTACTCTTTACAAATGGAGAAACCAATCTCTCTCTCTCTCTCTCTCTCTCTCTCTCTCTCTCTCTCTCTCTCTCCCTCTCTGAGTTCACTGCATCACTCATGCAGGCAAATCTAACTAGGATCTTCTATACCTAAATGTATTAAAAAATGTTCCAACAGAGGGAACCCGAAATCATTGCTCATTTAGGGCCCGTTTGGGAGGCTATAGCTTTGGTTAATCTGCTTTGGAAAAGCCACTTAAAAACCTTTTGGGGAAGCCATATTTTTCTAACTGTAAGACAGTTATTTAATGTGGGCTTTCTTTTTCATCTACAAGGTTCATCAATTAAATTTTTACCAAAATCCAATTTTATGAATTTATTGAAAACTTTGATAATAATCACACTGACTTTTGGGCCAGGCCCAGCCCATGTTACATGCAAGCCTGGTGAGAACCCATGTCAGACTAATTTTGAAGTTCGCCAACGTGGTTGGTTTTAAATTTTGAAATCAGAGAACAACCAACTACAGATTCACAAATGGAGTTCTCTTTGTCTAACTTGTGGATACCGATGCATCAAAATGCTGCAAATGTTTCCCATTTTGAAAATCTAAACGTAGCTTTCTAAAAAAAAATAGCTTTTTGATTTAAAAATAATAAAATATTGGTTTTCAAATATTTGCTTACGTTTTTACCATAATAATTATGTTTTCTGACGTTTTTTTTTGAAAGATAAAGTTAATATATTAGAGAGATGAAATATTTACAAATTCATTTACCCTTGCAGTTCCAACAGGATAGTCATACATAACAAAAAATTACAAAATAAAACTTCACATTTGAAAGGTTAATAACTAAGTTTCTGGTCTTCGATCACTTGCCTTAAGGCTCGAACTATCTGTTTATAAAACCAGTTCTGGATCTCTGTTAAGGCCCGCATAATAGCAAAAATTCAGCTTAATCAATAGAGGTAATTATCATATCAAAACTGAATAAAGAGTCAGACCTAAATCAATTTTCCTTATAAAGATTAAATCAATAGATTGGTTGATAGGAAGCAAAAACTATTGAGTAGTGGAATGCATATCAAAACCATGAGAAATATTGGACTCATTTTGGGCATATTAAATATAATAATAAGCAATAGTAATTCATCCTAAAATTTGCAAAAATAATTGATTGTATGTGATGATTCGTGTTTCGGTAGTTGAATAATTCTTAGCTTGGATGCCTAGTTGAAGAATTCCTACGGATGTTTAGTTTAATAATTTCTATTTGGAATGTAGCTCAGATGCCTAGCTAAATGATTCCTATCTGGAAGGTGACTCGGATGCTTGATTGAATGGTTCTTAACTGGAATGTGGCTCTGATGCATAACTGAATGGTGGCAAGTTGTATAGCTTATTGGGGCGACTTATAGGGAAACAATGTCAGAGTGCCTAGGTTGTTTTACCAAGGGTGGCCACTCCGATGCTTAACTCAGCGAGTTGGAGATTTTTTAAGAGAGCTAAAAGCTAGATAGAGAGCTGCGAGAGCTAAATTGTGCATCTACCTTCCGAGGTTGGAGGTAAGACCCTTATATAGGTATTGTTTGGCGTGGGTTTCACGCATCACGTTCAAGATGTCCGGAAAAATGTGCCTAACTGATCCGAAGTCCTCAGAGGTAGTTTTGCACATAGGCCAATCTTTGTGCCTTACTCAATTTCCTCTGAAACATCCGGTGTGAGAGATGACATCCGAGAAACCTAGGAGTGACGAGATGCATGCAGAGTTGTTCAGCGAGCATGTCTCGCAGGTTGCCACCTGGACCTCAATTAGGTCAGCAAGCCCTCGAGGGAGGTCACTCCTCACGTTGATGTTACTTCAACCAGTACTAACGAGGTACCACAAGTTGGCCCTAGGCGAGGTGCTGCTAGCCGTGCACGTTAGGGTGCCCGAGTGTAGACAAGGTCACCAGGTCGCCAAATCGGCGATAGAGGCATGTTGCCAGTCGGCAGTAGAGGCAAGTCGCGAGGTGGGCGGCAGAGGTAGGTAGCCAGGTCAGCAACGGATGCAGGTCGCCAGGTCAGCAGCCGATGCAGGTCGCCAAGTAGGAGGCGGAGGCAGGTCACCAAGTCAGTGATAGAGGCAAATAGGTCACCCTGAGACTCCATCATTTTGGCTAAGACAAATCATCGCCTAGATGATACCAGTGTGTCATCCAACTATTTTGAGATGCCATGTATCATGATGTCAGTAGAGGGTCAATTCTACCCTCATTAGTATTTAATCAAAGTATAACGGTTATTTATACAAAGACACCCAGGAGCCTTGAAATATATTATTAAGATGTAAGTTCCTTTGGTACTGCAAAGAAAATAGCTTGAGTATATTTACAATCAATAAATAGATGCAAAAAGGATTCTATTGCTTCATGACATAGAACACAAAGTTTATCTTGAAATGTCTTTTCTGACCTGGCACCCTGATTTAGTGTGTCATATTTACACAAGAGACAAGACTTCTCTCTATAGTACTCAACCACTCAAAAATAAGTCTTTTTTTGGTAGAAGTACAACACGAGCAAGGGGTTAATGTTGAGCTTGGAAGGAAAAAAATAAATTACCTATCATAGTTGCTCTTTTTCATTGGGTATCACCTCCTCTCTAATAAAATCTTTTAAAAGGCATGAAACTGTCTAAAATACCTTATTTTTGACAAAAATGATTGTTTATAAATTTTCTATTCATATGAATTATTACTCCAAACTTATTTATATTTCAAATTTATCTTTCATATCAATAAGTCATTCTCTTTGTTTGTATTGTTTAAGTTTTTATTATTTTTTCATAGAAATCAGTCTTAATAGTAATTTTATCAGTATTTTAGACATTTTTATACCTTTTTCAGAAGAATTCTACCAGAGGGGTATTTTGCAACTGTATCAGTACCCTTTTTCATTTTAAACAGGCTTACAAGAATAACTATAATTTTTTTTACTTTTAATAGCTTAGGAATAAATCGTTTTCTTTTCAGAAAAATAATTGAACATTAATGAATTCTCATTTTATTTTCATTCTTGCTTTAAACCCAAATTTACTGTTATGTGCATTTATATGTTAATCCCCAACTTGGGAGTGACAAGCAGGTGTTGATGCATAGAGTGTGGGTTGTTGACATTTTGAATGTTTATAACTTTGTAATGAAAATCAGAAATCTGCATTGATCCCGTTTGTACTTTTCCATTATTTTTAAGTATTTATTTGAATAAGTAATTATTAATTATTTTAAATGAGATTGTACTAATAAGTAGCTCTTGAGAAAAAAAAAGACAAAAATACTTATTTCAGTTTTTTTTAGCTTCATGGGGCTACACAACGGAAGGTAGCCCACCGCCCCACCCCATCCCCTTAAAATCCCAACCTTGGTGGCAGTGGGATTTGATTATGCTACAATAAGTCCATTTTAAAAACTCAAAATTTTGACTTAGTGGGTGTTTAGTTTTGTGGACATTTATTCAATAAACATTATCATTTCAGCAATTTCCCTTACTCTTTTGCTCTTTTATATGCATCCAGAATGGTAAAATTGGACTTTGATTTTTTTACACACCTACCGTTTAAAAAAGTTATTTTTTTTTAACTTTCACAAATAATTAGGCATTTTTTCATTGTTATGCTCATGTAGTGCTTAGTGGCGTTAAATTATCATAAACGATTATAATTACTATCTTTCTCAATTTTACAAACAAATAAAATACAAACATTAAATAAAAAAACATAAACATAACCAAATGGGGGTTAAGATAATGTATTTAATATTTTTTACATCAAACACTGAATAGCACTTATTGATATACTTATTATTATAAGCACTTATTTATTTAATAGATACTCTCAAACGGGGGTTAAGATAATGTATTTAATATTTTTTATCTAAATCGAATTGGTAAATAATTACTTTATATTAAAAACACATTTCTTACTTTTTATAATCAGAAAAAAAACATTCACGTTGAAAAACACGCTTAATTAAATATTTCAATTATTGATAATTAATTTCGTTTCGTTTATTACTGAAAAATCGTTTTGTTTAGTTTTTCACTTTTGCTAGACCAGTAGTGCAGTCTCCCTTCCCCAAAGAACAATTCGTGTTTATCCACGTAGACTGCACGCGCCAGCTACTTGTGTAACGGTTGCCAAAACCTCCTGTATAAAATCCCAAACTCACACTCTGCTCCTCTGCTCTGTACTCTCTGTCGTCTCTCTCTCCTCCTCTCAGGCTCGGCTCAGATCATGAACCCAATACCAGCCAAAACATTTTTCGAGCGCTTCCACAATACATGGCTTCAGCATCTCCACCTCCTCCTCAGTCAACTCTCCGCCGCTCCAAAACCCACCAGCCCTGAAGACCACCGATACCTCAGCCAACTCGCCGACCGGGTCATGACTCACTACGAGGACTACTACCGAATCAAGTCCCACGCCGCCAAGCACGACGTTCTCGCCATGTTCAGCGCCCCCTGGACTACCTCACTGGAGAGCTCCTTGCACTGGATAGCCGGGTGGCGGCCTACCACCGTGTTCCACATCGTCTACACCGAGTCCAGCGTCAGATTCGAGGCCCAAATCGTTGATCTCCTCCGTGGCCACCGTACCGGCGACCTTGGGGATCTGACACCACGTCAACTCACACGAGTCAGCGAGTTGCAATGCCAGACGGTGAGGGAGGAGAACGAGATAACCGAGGAGCTGTCCCAGTGGCAGAACAACTCGTGCGACCTCGTCTCCCCGTCCGCCAATATGGAGGCGAATATCGAACGGTTGGTGGAGGTGCTGGAGAAGGCGGACGATCTACGGCTGAAAACGCTCCGGAGAGTTGTGGAGATCTTGACCCCACAGCAGGCCGTCGAGTTCTTGATCGCCACAGCCGAGGTACAGCTTGGCATTCGTGGGTGGGGGCTAGAGAAGGACCGTAAGCGAGAGAGCATGTGATCGGGATCTGATTCCGACCTCATATCATCACTTGCACTCTTTAATCTGCATGTTATGGTCTTCAACTCTTCGTTCATCTATGGTGTAGGAGATCAGAATTCCATTCGTTCACCATTTTTCTGTATCTGTATGTCTCTCTCTATCCATCAGTGATAGGGGGTCCCGCCTTTTTCATATTTCATTCCATCAAAGCCGTTCATTCATTCGCTATGTGTACCTGTGAACTGTGATTTAGAAAGTAGTACGTCGACGCGGCGTAGCGAAACGCATGCACAAAAACCTAAGAAGTAGAGAATGAACCAATTAGGGGGGGCCCAGGCTGCATGATTCCACCTGACGAAACAGTAGTCATAATGCATGCGTTGCCTCACGCAACCAGGTGCTCTCTCTCTCTCTCTAAAGAAACTGTTTCGTCACTCGTCAGCTCCCCCCCCAGAGAATGAAATTTGTATTTCAATCTGGCATGCAGGGAGACACGTGTGTGGAAGGCACCACGTGTCCATGAACGAATGCAGTATAGAGGTGGAGGGTCTGGGTGCCTCCGAAAGTTTGCAGGTCGTCAAATTGGAATATTTCTTTCTTAGCATACTGGTGGCCGTGGCCTCCACCTTGTATCATATATATAGTGATTGGTGAATGATGCCCTACTAGATAGTAGATATTGGACCCCTAGACCCTAGTTGTTGTTGGCCGGTGGGGCAGTGTTGGCAGACCGGATCGGCCGAAAATTGATTGAACCGGTCGAGTCCACAAAACCCATCAGAAAACCGGTTTCAGCTTGTTTGAAACCAAGCTATACATGAGATATCATGTAGGAGAACGATTCTCTATCTGAGATCAAGCTTTTGAAGATAAAGAATTGAGCTCTCACTCACTTTTGTTTTTTGGCTACTAGAACTCTGACTCACTTGGAGATTATATTTATAGGATTAGCAAATCTTTCTAGTTTAATTTTATTTTAATAGAACACGCAGTTTCCAACTTGATCTGCTTACAATCCATATCTATTTCTATGTCGAGCCAAGTTAAACAATAAAATGAGATACAGAGAGAAATGAGGTGGGCATGTTTGGGTCTTTTACAGATTTTTTTAAGAAAAAATAATCATTTTTTTTTTTGGGAGTTAGAGGAGGGTTAGAGAGTGATCGTTTGGTTTGTGGGAATGGGAGTCTGGAATCGAAATCAGCTATTTCAATTCTAACATGGAATCGAAATCCCATTTTTCAATCTCATTTTCCCTGCCCTTCGAGAATGAAATTCCACTTCAATTCTTATTCCCATTCCTATCTGAACCAATCCGATCTACCTTTGAGAATGAAATTCAATTCTCATTTCGATTCTGCAAATCAGACGGACTCTTAGCGTTAGAATATGTTCCTGATTCTAGTGGCCCGGCCCACTCTCATGATGCTGAGCCTGAGTGTTCTGTTTTCTCTAATAAGGTGTATGAGAATAATGGTCGAATTACCTTTATAGACATAATTTACATAGATAAGGAGGAGAGAGAGGAGGTCCATACACACACCCCCCCTTAAGCACAGTCGGGAGAGACATGGTGAGCTTGTGTTTGGTGAGAACATCTGCTATTTGATCCGTTACATCAAGATGTTTAGCTGCAATTTTCTCCCGAATGAAGTGGATATCCAATTCGATGTATTTGGAGCGAGAATAAAGTGCATGATTGTTAACAAGAAATTTAGCCCCTATGTCACACCATATTAAAGGAGTTGCAGAGAGGGAGATACTTAGTTCTTAGAGGAGCAAATGAAGCCACAAAATCTCAGTAGCCGTAGAGGCTAAGCTACGATATTCTGATTCAGTGCTGGATCGAGCCACTGTAAGTTGAGAAATTAGGTTAGGACCAAGAAACACACAATAACCACTGGTACCTTTTAGATATCGAAGAATCCTCTTTACAGCAGCCCAATGGATCGTAGTAGGAGATTGCATGAACTAATATATCTTATTTACAGCAAAAGCAATTTTTGGATGAGTAATGGTTACATACTAGAGAGCACCAACAATACTGTAGAAGAAAGGTTGATCAGTGAGGGGTTCACCCTCCGATTTGGTGAGACAACTGGAGGCTGGCATAGGAGTGGAGAGAGGTTTGGCATCATGAAGTTGTCCTCGATGCAGAAGATCATCAATATACTTATGCTAAGAGATGAAAACCATTCGATGATCGGTGAAGTTCAACACCTAGAAAATAATGTGCAGAGGCCAAATCATGAATAGAAAACTGAGAAGCAAGATGTTGAATGAGGGTGTTAGTAGTAGAGGAAGAGGATCCTGTAATGATGATGTCATCCACATAAATAAGAATTAAAATGATGTCAGATCGAAAACGGGAGATAAAAAGGGAGGCATCAGCACGAGATTCTAGAAATCCAAGAAAGAGAAGAAATTCACACAACCTAATGAACCAAGCTCAAGGTGCCTATTTCAAACCATAGAGAGATCGATGGAGACGACAAACATGTGTTAAACCATAGAGAGATCGATGAAGACGATAAACATGTGTTTGAAATCTATGATCAACAAAGCTAATTGGTTGTTTCATATATATTTCTTCTGAAATGTGGCCCTGTAGAAAGGCATTACTAACATCCAATTGGCGAACATCCCAATTAAAGGAAACAACAAGAGATAGTACTATGTAAATGATGGCTGGTTTGACAACAGGACTGAATGTCTCATCATAGTCAAGGCCAGCTTCCTGAGAGAAGCCTTTGGCAACAAGTCGCGCTTTGAAACACTCAATCGAACCATCAGGCTTGTGCATGATTTTAAAAACCCATTAGTTGTCAATAATATTCTTATCAGGTGGGGCTGGGACAAGAGTCCAAGTTTTATTTTGAAGTAAGGCTCTATACTCATCAGTCATTGCAGGAACCCATCGAGGATCCTTGTGAGCTTGAGAATAACAAGTTGGTTCAGATTTAGGAAGAGGACTAGCAAGTAAGGCATACCTCAGATTGGGCTTGAATATACCATGTCGAGATCGAGTGGTTATCGGATGCAAAGAAGAAGAAGGTGGTAAAACGAAAGCAACAGATTCAGTAGTGGAAGTGGAAGGTGGGGGCACAACATCCTAAGGAGACAATGGAGAGGATGAAACTTCGCCTGGCAATGCAGTGTCTGAATCAGCAACAAGGGGAGGAGCCCCAACCGGAGGAGGTGGAGTCAAGGATGGTGGTGATGCAGTATCCGTGGTATGGAGAAACAGAAAATAACCCCCCTTAAAAATAACATTGTAAGAGATGAAGATTCGTCCCGTAGAGTGATGCAAACAAACATATCCTTTATGAGAATTAGAATACCCAAGAAATACACATGAAAGAGAGTGAGATTGTAATTTGTACTTATTATATGGCCGAACATGTGGAAAGCATTCACAACCAAAGGCACGAAGTTCGAGGTAGTCCAGAGGACGACCGAATAATTTCTCAAACGGAAAGCATGATCCAAGAACCAAACTAGGAAGCCGATTAATGAGATAGGCGGTAGTAGAGAAGGCTTCGAACCAATATTTAGGAGGGACTCCAACATGAGTCATAAGAGCAATACCAGTCTCAACAATATGGTGATGTTTGCGTTCAGCTCGCCCATTTTGTGCCTATGTATATGGATAGGATATACGGCGAGAGATACCCACATGATTAAAATAATTTTCAAAGGTCTTAATTTCAAAGCCACCATCACTTTGAAAATATTTAATTTTAGAATCAAGTAGTAATTCAACATTAGCTTTAAATTTCAAGAACACATTAAAAGCCTCATATTTGCAGGTGAGTGGAAAAATCCAACTATACCAATTGAAATCATTAACAAAAATAACATAGTAATGATAGGCAGAAGCAGATGTCATTGGAGAGGGTCCCCATAAGTCATAATGAATTAATTCCAAAAGAGATTTACTAATAGTATGGTTTATGGAAAAATGAAGTACATGACTTTTGGCCATTGAGCAAGCTGAACAAAAATTAAATGCAATACTAGAAATTATCGGTAAATGCTAAGAAGAAATAATTTCTTAATCATATCCATCATAGTCAGAATGGATTTGCAGTTTATTGAGATCTGAAGTGAGGTGATGTGTTGCTCCAGAATCAGGAAACCAGATATTTGTATTCTGCTTGTTGCTGCCGGAAGCAGTCGTAAATGCCAGGGATTGTGGTCGTTTAGGGCTCTTCAAACTGTCAATATGTGCAAGGAGTTTCTGACAATACCTAGCAAAATGATTTCGTCCTCTACAAATCTGGCAGGGATTATTACTGTATTTTGAGGGCTTGGTGGATCCATTACCAATTTGAGGTATATCAACTTTATTATATTTCTTGGAATCTTTCCCTTTAGAGGCAAGATTCGCAAAAGGAGAGGTAGCTTGTGCAATTACTGAATGAAGCAAACAATTTTCATGAGTGATAAGCATGCCTTGTAAGCTAGCAAATGATAGTCCATCTGTTCGGGTAATGATAGCTATAGAGAAAGCATCATAGTCTGGACCGAGGCCATTGAAAGCATGATGAATTAGCTGCGAATTTGTCAGAGGCTCTCCAATTGCGGCTAGCTTGTCACCAAGTACCTTGAGGTTTTGCAAATAGTCAGTCATGGAGAGATCATTCTTTCATAGTGCTCCGAGTTCGTTTTTGAGACCAACGGCACTAGCTGTTCATCGAGGAGAATAAAGGCTCTCGAGGGTTTTCCAAACATCCTTGCTGGTTTTGCTTCCCACGACCTGCGCTAGTGCTATTTCCATCAGAGATGATAACAGCCAGTTAAAAATATAACGATCCTGCTTAACCCATTATGTTTAGGGTTCTGTCATCGAGTGAGATGGACAAGGGGTTGTCCCATCGACATATCCAAGGAGCTCATGGCTCAGAAGGGCATTTTTAACCTGAAAATTACATACAATATAGTTGGAACCATCCAACCAAACCGAAATCAACTGAGGAATGTGATTCCTCGATGCTCCGAAGTTTATTTGATTGATCGAATTGGTAGACATGTTGGAAGACATGACAAAAAACCTGAAGAAGAAAAAAGAAAAACTACTTAAAAAGGAGAGAAAAATGAAACAAAGAACTGCTTATGGCTCTGATACTATATGAGAATAATGGTCGAATTACCTTGTTTGTCTGTCATTACTGATATTTATAGAGTACAAGAGTGGGTAAGTCCTATCTTAGTTAGGATAGATTAGATATAATCCTAATTGGGATAGAGCTTATCTTACTAGGATAAGTTTATCCAGAGATAATCTACAGAGATAAGGATTATTTACAAAAGAGAGAAATACAGTATGAGAGGTAATTACAATATAAACTGAAGTGGGAGTCTACGGGGTGAAGGGGGAGAGAGAGGAGGTCCACGTGTATGCACCATGCAGTGCATGTGCCATGCATGTTATTGTTTACAAGGTGTTGAGGCTGTTGCGTTTGAAAGCGGTGTGAATGTATTTTTACACCGATGGAGTTATACATCGATTGGTTTAAAAGTGAGTATCATTGCTGCAAATTTCACATTATTTTTATCAAAGTTACATGTACACTGGAGTTATACATCGATTAGTTTAAAAGTTTTAAATACGAATCAGTATTATTGACGTAATATTTACATAATTTTTATTGAAGTTATATTTACACCGATTATCCATATAAAACTTGATATGCTTGGAGTTATATATTGATTTTCAGTGTTTAATTATACTCCGTGGTTTCATGGAAGTTTCAGGTTTTTGGAACGGGAACTTATTCTGTGAGTTCTTGCCTTAGTGGTTTCAGGTCGGTTCCAGGGTTTACCCATGCCACGTGTTGCTAGGTCAGTGAAGGGCCAATTCACCCCTCATCAAATAGGATTTTAGAAGATGTTAAACTCTCAATCTAAAAAAGATTTATTCACTCAAAAAAAAAAGTGATAATTCCACTTTCTTAAAATTCACACACTTAGCATCCTAATCCTAAAAAGTGGTCACTTCAAATGTTATGGTAGTAACTGAATTTTATTCAAAGACAATCATTTTAAAAGTAATGATTAAACAATTAATTTAACTTAAAAATATTCAAAATATTAAATGGATAAAAATAAATGAAATTCATAAAAATGACTAAACAATTAATACAAATGGTGTAAAAAATGACTAAACAATTAATTGCAAACTAGGTTTAACTTTTTTGAAGACTTTGAAGTCATTTGTGTGGAAGAGGCCCTAATTACCTTTTCTCTAAACTTCTTTATTTTTTTCGTTTCATTTTTTACTTATTTATTGGTTGAAAGGGAAATTTCTATTCTGTTGTTCAATGAATTTTCATGCCTCAACTCAACACAATGAATAGCATGCCCACTAGCTTTGGGTTGAGTGTCAGGCTTCTTTTTGAGAACGTTCCAGTTAATGCAAACTTCATTTTTCTACTTGGGCTCGTAGGAACATTGAAAACTTTTTCTAGTAAAATTAAGGAAATAGTGGGCAAACCCACTATGGCCAAAATTGATGTATTTGAACTTTTGAAGAGAACTGCCTACCGATTGTATTTGGGCTGCATGGAAAGCACATATTCAAGGGACAAACTATAGAGAGCATCCTATTATAATCGAGGGTGATTCATTATTGGTCATCTCGTGCCTCGGCAAAAAGGTGGAAGTTCCTTGGAATTTGAAAGGTATCATCTCTTGTTTCTTGAGGAGGAGAGTTCTATTTGAGGGAGGTCTTTGGTACTAGCATTTTTCAGAGAAGCTAACTAGGTGGCAGATTGGCTTGCTCATGAGAAGCTCTTTCTTCTTCTACCCCTTAACCTAGATTTTTGTATCAATTCCCTTCCCCCTTCCCTTCTTATTTGTTTTGCAGATTTTTGAGGACATACTACCCCCCGTTGTGTGTAGTACACTTCTTCGCTTTTCAAAAAAAAAAGATAAACTTTTGAAAATGGAGTTATTTTAGCAACAATAGGCCCACAATGATTGGCTGTAACCTGTAAGCTGGTGACAGACAAACCAAATTCTTTCATCTTTCCATGGTAAATTGAAAGCGCCACAATGGCATTCATTATTGGTTTTGTGACAACCATGTTGTAAGAGGGTGGCTTTACATAAGTACACAATTCAGCCAACTCGGGAATTGAACCCAGGCCAATTTGGTTAATTAAATTTAAGTACTCAATTTTCCAATACAATACCATTTAATTTTTTTTTTATAGAAACCGAGAGGGGCTACACAAGACGGAGGATAGCACATCCCCATAAATCAAACTTACAAATACAAGCTAAATTCCATGGAAGATCACTAAGATTGAGACTTACTATACCCTATTGAAAAGAAAAAGATTGATTGGCGGGCCAGTCTGCCACTTGATTAGCTTCTTGATACACATGATTGTAAACCAAGTCTTCATTTGCTGGATTCTTCAAATCCAAACACTCTTCAATGATGCTTCGTAGATTCCAGGGGGGGGTCGATCATGCTTCAAGAAATCACGATCAAGGAATCGCCTTCAATGATAATGGAATGGTTAGGGAAATTCATTGCCAAGTTGTGGGCCTCCCATGCGGCCCAAGCTTCCGCCAAGTTGATTGTCGTTGAACCTAAGTAGTAAGCCTTGTAATCTACCACCTCACCCATGAAGTTCCTAGCTATGGTTGCGATTGAGCACAACTCATTGTTTAGTTGGGATGCATCAAAATTTATTTTGATAATACCAATTTTTGGAATTTGCCACAGAACATACTTGCATGACTTATAGGAATCAACTCTATTAGGCTTCAAATTAATGTGCACAACTAAGGGATGAACATTTTAGAAATAAAGGTGCATCCAAGCCATCTTATTCTATAAGAAGAATAAAACATGTGACCTAAATGACTAAACAAAGAATATTTACTACAAGAAAAATGGTTAAAGCCAGCGGTCCTTGTGACCGCCGCTATAGGCATATCTAAGGCGGGCCATAATACCTTCGGCGGATTTTATAGTCAAACCGGAATTGGGATAAGGCTATGTTTAATTGACTTGAGCTTTGACTATGCAATCCTATTTCTTTTAAGATATTTGTAGCATTTAATCTGTGAAAACTTTTTCAGGGTGCTGGTTCTGGTGCTCAAAGGGATGTTTCTTTCTTATCATGGAATGACAAGGTTCGACATATACTTGCATCCACTTCACATAATGGGACGCTAGGTGGACAATGAATATATATTTATTTTCCAGAATATTTTAGAAACCTATATAGAATTTGCGCATTGTTTATCTGAGAGTGAATGTTTTTCTACTATTTTCAGTGGTGTGGCACTTTTCTGGTAATGAATCTATGTGTCTTATTATTAAGGATTTTGGTCCTATTATCATAGTCTTATCTTATAAATATTATCAATTTTAGTCTAAGTAATGCTTTTATGATATTTATAACAGTTGTGGGATATGAGGAACATACTTCATTTCTCCTTTTTCTTAATTTGTTGATGTTATATTTTGTTTTCTTGCCGTTTCTTTTTCTTTTTTGGATTTTATTTCCATCACTTGATTTTGCTGGTTAAAGATGTTTAGTAGGAATTGGAGATATGAAGCAATTAGAGATTGGTAGAGATTTAGAAGTTGGAGTTTTGTTTTGGGTGGGTTGGGTTTCTTAACAATAGAAGATTTTTATTTCCATCACTTGATTTTTCTTTAAGAAGACTTTTCTTCACAATAGAAAATATATTTTTTTGATGTTTATAAGTTCTGAAATCCCCTTCGGCAAAATTCATGGATTTAGATTTATACAGAACTGAAAAAATGGTGAAATGTGAACCTCTTTTTTAGGTTCCGTTGCATGATGCTTTCATGAATCTATGTTTCACATAAATAATTCTGTGGTTAGGAAGACTTGTTTGTTTCTACAAAACCATTATGTGGTAAAAATTCACTAATTACTCACTATGAGATATACTCAACTGTTATACCTGTGAAGTATGCTAGAATCACTTATTGCAAAACTTGAATGCATTATCTATACTGTGGTTGACATCTGGTGCCTCATGCAGTTATGCTTATTTCCTGATTTCTTTTTTTATTGCTAAATATAAAAAGTTCAAAATCTTGATACACTTTTGTCACTATTTTTGTTTTCTGGATTTTCCTCTTATGGACTATATGCCCTGTGTTCCTTTCTTTCTTTCTGTATGCATTCCTAGTTTCCACTTTTTTTTTCCTGTGGCATGACTGTTGATTTGCATCATGGCCGAGTTTGGTAAGTGGTGATTGTTTAGATGGCATTCTGCAATTCAGCCCAAATTCTAAAGCCCGTTCTAAACAACCACCAACTTTTTATCAGACAATTCAGAAATCAGCTTCAACAATCTGCAAGAGACCTGGAGAGTTGAGACTAAACTCTAAAGCCTACTACACCGATGCCAGGTACAATACCAGAAATCTATAGTGCCACAGGCCTTCAACCCATGGATTGATGTACTTGAGTATAGGCCTTTGTGAACAAGTCCAGGCCCTACATGTGCCAATATGGGCCGAGGGGGAGGAGATAACTTTATTGATAAATCCACTAATTGCCACTCGTAGGGTGGGAATTGGGACCCATCATATATGATTTCTCTATCCTTAGATTTTGGTCAAAGTCAAATCTTTTACTTTTGGGCATTTTGTCTTCTATCAATACAATTCACATTCAAATGGGTCCCATCTATTTCAGCCATTAACAAATGGGTCAAAGTCAAATCCTTCAAATGTCTCTATCCTTAGAGCTGTTTAAGATTATTGCATATTGTCACTTTGGTTGTCAAAATATAGGCTGTAGACTGTAGTATTTCCATTGTCACTATACCTATTTTGGTTTCTTCCGTCACCAGAGATTAATTTCAATCTACAACTATACTTGGAAGCCCTAACTAAAGGTCCCGCATAATTTTTTTCTCAAAGATCCAGTTTGTTATACAAGCACAGTTCAAGTTTGACTGCACATTCAACATTGGAAGAACCTAGCACAATAGCAATCACATGTGACTTTGAATCATTTGGTTCTAAGGATTTTCATGGGCCATCTCTGTTAGCATATGGTCATTGTCTCGGATTGACCCTACTTTGGGTTAGAGACTTAGAGCTAAAGGGAGCTATCAAAAAAGGCTGTCAATTTTGATTCTAATTGGGGCCACACATGAGGTGGTCATGAGCACTAATGATCTAGTATACAAATTTTCTTCAGGAAATTTAATCAAAAGACTAGTTGCCATAAAGTTCAACCTAACCAATATGGTCGTACTTGTATCACAAAAGCCCTGTAATAACTAATCAAAGTTTTGAAAGCTAAACTTATTCAAACTGGATGGCTTTGACAGTTTTGAGGCTGAACCAGACGGTTCAACCAAGAAAAGGGAACCAGACTCCCTTCCAGTTTAATACCATGGCAATGGGTATGTAGAAGATAAGTTTGGGGTAGTAAAATTTTCTTCTTCTTCTGTTTTTTCACTCCTTCAGCAATTTGAGCTATTGAGGCTGTGTGGGTGGAATGAGAGCTTTAGGAGGTTTCACATTAAATAGTAGAAAATGACTATCATCACCATAATGGGTTCAAAAATACCCTATGCCATCACGGGATATGCAGACTAGTTCTCTGTGTTACTGGGTTTATGTGCAAGCACAAACAGCTGGTTTGATTCGGTTCATGGCCTACAGACAGTCAGTATCCCCACCATTTTGGAAATTTAAAATGGAAAAGCACCAAAACAAACAAAAAGAAAGAGAAGAATATTATGTGATTCAAACAATACAACAGTCTGTTCTATGAGGGCTGTTGCAGAATATCCCTTTTCATCTGGTTTGTGTAACCATTGGAAAGCATATAGAAGACCTTTTATATGAAAAAGTAGTCAGTATGTTCAAATGGATTTTTCCAATGAATAATTGTTTTTTATTCTTTCCTTTCTCTATATACATCTTACCCAAGTCTCCGACTGAAACATGATAAAATTTCTTTTGTACACGGGTTCAAACTTTAGATTTTTTTTTTGAAAAACTGTTCGGACTTTAGATTGGGTTAATACAGTGATGATGTTCAGCATTTTGGTTTCTTTTTTATGGTTTTCACAATATGGACACCTTGAATTTTGAGACCTGAACAATAAAGCTGTTTCAGTTTTAGTACTTTGTTCATCTAAAATTCTATATATTTTGGGGCATCTATGAGATTGGACAAAGTTCCTAATGGAGTATAAATGTAGGAACTTATCACCCAACAAATTATTAACTGGGTCCAACACATTGGACCCAGATCTTATTAATAATCAGACCAGAGTCGTATTGGTCAGCTAGTGTGGTAAGCTGTACTTTTTTGAGCCTCCTTAATATCTACTCATTAACTCCTTGAATTGACATATTTGAATTTTTTTTACTTTTCTAATAAATGACTTTATTTTATTTCATATTCTTTGACAAACAAACAAAATTAGAACTATTCAAATGGCAAACAAGATAGGGCTCCAGAAGGCCACGAGTTGCTCAAACAACCTACAAGTGTATAAAGAAATCTGAGAACGAGGTTTCCTCAATCCTTAAGCAGTAATTTTTAACATTCCTCACCTACAGTCTCCATAAGCCTAGATTATTTTTCTAAGTTCTATAGGAGGAAGAACAGTAGTGTATTTTGTAAATATTTTTATTTTTCTTTCTTTTTTTCTGGCTTTGATTAACATATAGTACATGTCTCTCAGTTGGGACAGATTATTATTCTTAGATTTTGCTAAATGGATGGGGGTGAGAATGGCATGGATGATCTTCTCCACCTTTGTAAAGGATCTGCTTTGATGTTGAAGCCTGGTGAGAATTCTGCTTTTTTACCTTCTAGTTGGGTTAATTGAGGCCAACCAAACCCACTTTAGTAGATTTAATATAGTTGGATTAAGGCTTTATTAAGTTGCACTGAGTTGTTTGATCATGCACTTTTGTTTGTTAAGAGAAGAGGATAAATAAATAAATAATGTATCTAACTTTTGCTTTTCTATATGCATATTACATGCTTTTTTGTAGTTTGGTTTTAAACCCAATCTGGTATGGAATTAGAGTGTTGAGCAGAACAAACATGTCAAAAAAAAGAGTGTGGTAGATATGTGACATGTCTGGAGTTAAATGGATAAAATAATATACATCCTTTGTACCCTTCTTGTTCTGATATCGTTGATCAACTCTATAGGATTTGCTGTGAAGACAGTTTGGGATGCCAGACTGGTGGTACTTGCAACCAGAAGATACTACAAATTTGTATAATTCATCAAAGCCTATGTTGTCAGGTACTTTCCATCTGGTCACTGCTCTTATCCTCTATGGCTATCTAATACCCATTATCATTCTATGTCTCAATCGAAGTAGTGAAGGTCTTGCAATCAATGTTCATTAACCAAGACATAAACATGTATGATGAGGAGACGAGCAATCCTGCTGAAGCTTGTACATCAAATTTGAATGAGGAGCTCGGCCAGGTTGACACTATTCTTTCTAATGAGACGGGCACTTTAACATGCAATCAGATGGACTTCCTCAAGTGTTCCATTACTGGTGTTAACTATGGTATGGGTTCTAGTGAAGTTGAAATAGCTACATGGATGGAAATTGGTTGAAAGAACCCAATTCAAACACCATATTGTTGTTCTTTCGGATACTGGCACTTTCCCACACAACAATTCCTGAGCTAAATGAGGAAACTGGCAGTTTCAACTATGAGGCTGAATCACTAGATGAGGGAGCTTTTCTTGTTACAGCTAGACTTTGGTTTTAAATTCTGTAAATGGACTCAGACAAGTTTCTCCACTCGAGAAAGATATCCTTCTTCTGAGCACCTGATTGAAAGGTCAGAATACAAACATATTTTAGGGTCTCCAATTCTTCATTGTTTTGATTCATGGCATCTAATCCACCTATTTGTTGGAACATTTTCAGGGAGTTAAAAGTTCTATATCTATTGGAGTTTAGTAGCAAATGGAAGCGAATGTCTGTTATTGTTCAGGACAAAAATGGAGAGGTTCTTCTTCTGTGCAAAGGTGCAGACAGGTCTGATTTATATGCTATTTTTTGTTTGTAGAATGTGTTTTCCCCAAGAGATCTTCAAGTTTTCTAGTAGGTCAAGCCATCCATTTTGGTTGTGTTCTCCTAAAGCTACATTAATTTCATTTTCAAACACTCACTGTATGTTTTCTTGCTTGGATCATGCAGCATAGTTTTTGACCGGTTAGCCAAAAATGGAAGAACATATTTGGAGGAGACAAGTAGGCATCTAAGTGAATATGGAGAAGCAGGTTTGCAGACTTTGGCACTTGCATATAGAAAGCTAGAAGTGGCTGAGTATTCTAACTGGAACAGTGAATTTCTCAAGGCAAAGACTAATGTAGGTGGTGATAGAGAGGTGATGCTTGAACAGGTATCAGATAAGATGGAAAAAGATTTAATTCTTGTAGGTGCAACTGCTGTGGAGGACAAACTACAAAAGGGGATAAGCTTGTCTTTCTCTTTTGGAGTCTATAAAGAGTGCAACTTGGGCAGGTTTGGGTTTTGTGGAGCTAACAGTAGCAAGTCCATGTGTACTGAACATTCAGTCTTAACCTAATTTGACCTGAAGATTACCATGAACTGTTCAACTTAAATCCTACTTGACTTGGGTCGGGTTGGGTTTATTATATCATATAATGCACACAGAATTTTAAATAGAGGTTAACTTCTCCTGAAAAAAATAATAAGAATAAAGAGAGGTTAGCAGTAGCAGGGACTGAATACCAGGGGCAGAGCTAAATTATACCTTGTAGGTTCCCTGGCCCATTTTATTATGTATGCATGATATACTATTGGTTATGTTTTATTTGTTTGCTTTTGATGTAGTGCCCATGTGGGTTTTCATTTCAACCTTAATTTCTTTTTCTATCTAATACCAGTATTTTTTGCAGGTCAAATTGGATCAAGGAATTGAAATGTTGAACATTTTCAAGAATTATGAAATTGATCCATCCTGGATGATTTTGATTTTTACAAGGATCACCAGAAAGCCATGCAGGAAGGAAGAAACAGTAAGCCAACTTGATGGTTGTCCCTGTTGTTGGCGGCAATGAGCACCGGAATCCAGTTTCACTATCTAGTGACTTCATAAAATAGATGACCAAGAGATTTTCTCAAGTTGTTTAGGTTGGAAGAAAGTGGTAAAGAAGGCCTGATAACAGAGAAGGGTGGCTCTACTATTGCTGCAGTTGGGGTGCTGAAGTTAAATATGAAGATGTGTTACATTATTCAAGAAGATTTTTTTTAAATGCCTTGTACCGTTTTATACGTCAATTGGATATTGTATTTAAGCAATATGTTTTGGATATTATAATAATAAATAATTTAATTAAGAGTTTTTTATTTAGATTGATTTTTATGTATTATGTGCCATGAGATCTATATTAAACAGGTACTAAAAAAATGTAGAAATCAAATTGATATAAATAATGAAAAAAAGACAGTCGGCGGTCATACAACCACTGCCTTGGGCATAAAAAATCTAAGGCGGCGATCTGAAGAGATCTAAGCCGGCGGTCTAGGCCGCCGCCTAAAAACGGAAACAACATTTAGACAGACCTAAGGTGGCGGTCTAAATAGATCTAAGCCGGCGGTCTGAACCGCCGCCAAACCGGCGACTCGGTGTGACCGCCGCTTTAGAGCAAATTGAACCGGCCACCTAAGGCGACGGTTATTTGCATCTAAGCTGGCAGAGGTTTAGGGGGCGGACTGAAGACCGCCGCCTTAGCCGGCAGTCTTTAAGGCCTAAGCCGGCGGTCAGGCGACCGCTGCCTTAGACCGATTTTCTTGTAGTGATTCTAGAACGAAAGGGTTAACGTGAAAATGATAACTAACAAAAACTTTTTGGAAAGTTATATTAATCACATGTTTTAAATGTGTAAAAAAAACTTTGAGAGGATAAACTGGGGAAGGAATGACAACTCAAGAAGCTTTTGAATGTGCACCCAAAAACTATAAATAGATACTTTCTATCCATTTGATAAGACTTTTGGACCTCATCCTCCACCCCTAAACTGCCATTTCTCTTCTCTCTCTCTCCCTTCTTTCCATTCCAACCATCCTCCATCTCCCATCTAGCCATCCATCACCCTTCATCTCATTGCCGGGATTTCAGTTCCAACGAGCTACATTGGCTTAATCCTTTGTCGGAGGGTATATAGGCAACCTCTCCAGGGGTTTGGCTGCTTGTCTTTCCTCCCTTTCCCCTTACCAACGCAGTAATTGGAGCAGCTCCTCGGATTTCAGAGTACAAACCATCACATCCACCAGCCTTACACATGGAAATTAGAAATTTTATAGGCTGTTATTTCTACACTAATGCAGGATTATTATATTCATCTTTTCTCTTCTTCACACCCTGCGTTTACATCTATTCCTTGTCACTCCTTTTATTAGATCTGTTGGGATGATATAGGGAAAGATTTGGTGGTTTTTGTACAAAATGTATTATTCTCCAATCCATGGCTTATCCAATAAGTCAATGGTACTACTTTGGTCTTGATTCCCAAAAGGGACAATGTGAAGCTTTCAAACTTAAGATCTATAAGCCTTACTAATGCTTCATATAAAGTATTTACCATGGTTTTCAAAATCGGACTGGAGCGGACAGTTGGACCAAAAAAACCGGTAACTGGTCAGCCCCCCAGGTCCGGTTATACTAGAAATCAGAAATTCCTAAAAAACGTTGAAAAGGTCAGAAAATCATTGACTCGAGCAGTCGGACCGCTAAACTATTCGACTCGGGCAGCGGTTCATGGGTTATCCTTTTTTATTTTCATTGTTTTAAATAAAAAAAAACAAAAAATAAAATGACTTCAATATCCCCAACCCAAAATCCAATGTTTAGGCCCTTTAGGGTTAGAACCCCATTTTCATTCTAACCCTTCCCTCCTCTCAACCCTCACACCCAACCAACCACATGCGGCAGCCAACACCTCCAGTGTCCGACGATGACGCACACCAACCGATGGAAATTAATGGTGACTGGCAACAGTGAGTTTGCAATGGCGGCCAACGTATTTTGTAGCATTTCCAGGCTTCAACAATAAGAATTGCGGTAGGCGGGGAGTTTGCGGTGGCAGTAACACCACCATTGGCGATTCTGCAAGTTGGAGCAGCACTTGCAATGGTAACTTGCCTGTGACCAAGCCCGAGCCCACCGGTGGCAAGCCCATTGTCACACCACCATTACCGGCACTTTGCAGTGAAACCATGAAGGACCTGAAGGTATAATTTTTTTTTTTTTGAATCTTGTTGTGAGTTTAAATGATTCTTTGACTTTACATTCCCTTTGTTAGTGGGCACTGATTTTTATATAGAGATTTGAGGGTTTATTTATAGATATTATATACACAAAGGGCATCTCTTTCACTGCCGACTACTCTTGATAGTTGAACCAAAACATGCAGAACTGGCCTTTCTTTGGATCTGAACTTGCTTGCCTCTATTTAACCCTAAAGGTAAATCATAAAACGGGTTTATTTACAGTCCTATTGCTTAGAGGCTGGACTGAACTAAAAATCCGAGTCATTGATGATTCTAAGAGTTCATCTGTTAGGTGTTGTTTGATTTTTACAACAGGCTCAAAATGTTATACTTTGGGAAGTTCCTTTGATTTTTCTTTTGATTTCTAAGTAACACAGTGCATATTAGATTCCAACTAATAATAGGACCTCGTATGGTTCTTGGTTCTTGATTCTTGATTCTTGAATCCAAACATAGAGCTTTGTATTCTTGTAATTTGACTTTAATTTTTTGAGGGTTTTCTTCTTGAAATCTCTATATGTTTTGTTTTATTTTTTCCTTTTTCAGTATTTTCTATTTTTTATGTACTTTGTTATTTTTGTATTTAGATAGTTTTTTTTTCTGTATCTTTTGTGTTTTTTCTGTATTTTTTAGAATTTTTCTGTATTTTATTTTTATATTTTCTGTGTTTTGTACTATATTATTTTTTATTTAGATAGTTTTAAATTCTGTATTTTTTTGTTTTTTATTTATTTTTTATTATTTATAAATATATTTTTTATTTTTAATTTGTTTATGACATCACAGGTCGATCCATTCGATCCAAACAGTTGAACCGTTTAACCAGAAACCGGTCCCCTGACCGGTTCGTTTTTAAAAACCATGGTATTTACTAAGCTTATATGCAAGAGGTTGGATATTGTTATTGTCCCCACTTCCTTTCATAATGCATTCACCCTTGGCAAGCAAAGTCAGGACGATCAAATCAAGGCAATCAAATCATTGCCTCTCCAAGGCTAATGACCAAGTCGAGTGGGAATTTCTCTTATGGAGTCTTCAGAAACATGGCTTCTTTAATTAATTTTGTTCCTTGATTCGAGCATGTCATACTATTGAATGAAAAACTTGGACCATCCTTTACACCTAGACAAGGGCTTCGACAAGGTTTCCCTCTATCTCCATACTTCTTCATTCTATATATGGACCTACTTTCACATATGTTTTCTATTCAATAGAAGGATGGGTCTCTTAAGGGTATCAAGCATTCTAGAGAATGCCTTGCCCTAATCAACTGATGTTTGTTGGTAACATCATAGTGTTTGGCAGAAGTAATGAACGAGAAATTCAAATACTTGAATAGCTTTTCTTGGAGTTTAGCTCTTACTTAGGTCAAGAGATGAATTTTTCCAAATCCTCTATTTATTTTAGTAGAAACAAGGTTTTTGAACTCACGTTGTGGACAGTCAAACATTCAGTCCGGGAACCGTCCAAGCAATTAGTTATGTTTTACCCCAAATTCGATTCTTGGCTAAAAATTATTGAATTGATCAATAACCGATTGACCCAGGCGATTGAACCATTGATCCATTCAACAATTTTTTATTACTTTTTATTTTAATTCTTTTTTTTTGTCAGAACGGGCCATCCGTTTAAACCAAACGATCGAACCATTAACCTAGAAACTAATAGTAAGAACGGTTCCAATTTTGGATCGGATTTTAAAACATTAAGTAGAAATGTTCATCGGAGAACAAGAGCTGCTCTTGCACAATATATGGGAGTTTCTCTTATAAATTTCTTGGTCCTCCCTTCTACAACATGGTGGTCGTTTAACTAGGCATTTTATTCTTGATTAATTGAAAAATAAGCTGGCCACTTGGAAGGCTCATTGTCTCTCACATGCAGGTAGAGAAGTACTAATTAAGTCCACTATTTAGTCCATTCCATTCCTACCTATTTCATGTCTACACTTAATTTGTCACAAGCTAATCATCCCAGCATCAACTCTATTTGATTTCTAGTGGGGATACAACTTACAATCCTAATCAATCCCATATTTATTCCAAAGCTGGTCTAAGTTTACGAAGAGAAAATATCACGGTGGTTTGGGACTCGAAGAGGCTTCACTTAAAAACAGAGTTCTTCTTATGAAACTTTCATAGCACTATCTCTCTGAACATGATAGGTTATGGTCTCGTCTACTTTTTGGACGGTTAAGAAGAAGATTTTAGATTGGTGCACGATCTGATGCTTTTTGTTGGTGAACAACTCGGACGTCAAATTAGGTAGGCTGCTTGGTGGAACTGTAAAGAAAAAGAGAAAAGATCAGAATACCTGAACTGCTTTATCTAGTGTAGGCAATCCTACGCTTAAATTAATGAACTGGAGTTTTCAGAAAGCTAGATCAAAGAAGACATGGTGTGAATCCATAAACCAACAATGAATTCAGATAAGGTACCAACATGCAGTCCCAACATGCCATTGTAGCTGTACAACTGAACATCTCCATGAATGACAAGGCCCAAAGTTCGCATCTACGCTCCCACAACACATCCCAACCGTGTCTTGGGATATCACGCTGGAGCCGGGATCTGCTCCTCACATATGGGTGCCTCACAGGCATATGTGAGGAGCTGATGTGAATTGGGAACATCTCCCATGAATAATAACTAATAAGTACGGGAGATGTTCCCAATGCATGGTATGATGTGTGTGTGTGAGGCGCTTGTGAGGCTGTCAGGTGTGAGGAGCATGATCTGGTCTCATCATGTTGGGTGCCAATGGGGAGCTGATGTGAATTCCAAGGTCCAAGGAGATGTTTGCAAAGGAAACGGGATTTGCTCCTTACACATGGGCGCCTCACAGATACATCCATCGTGCATTGGAAACATCTTCCATGAATAATAATTTATAAATACGGAAGATATTCCCAATGCATGATACGATATGCATGTGAGGTCGGTGTGAGACGCCCTGCGTGAGGAGCAGATCCCGTCTCTTTGCAGAGTGCAGGGGCATGTTGGGACAGTATGACCGTTTAGTGATAGCAGATCCCTATCCACTAAAAACAGGATGAGACCCAAGTCCGTTTGCCAAAAACATGATTTGACCGAATACCGGCCACCTTTTTTTGTTATATATTTTAACTGTTTATCATTTATTAATTTTGTTTTAGTATTTTTAAATGAGAACATTATCCTTATTGAATCATCTTCCATTCTAAAATCGATTTTCATTTTGCGACAAGTCGCTTTCTTTCTTTTACTCAATTATCACCCGCTAATCGTCCACTCTGCCTGCTTCTATCTAGCAGAGTAAACTCTATCATGGAGATGGACAAGCCAGAACCAACATGGGCGGAATTGCTAGGAAGCAAACAGTGGGAAGGTCTGCTCGACCCACTAAACCTAAGCCTCCGGCGACTGATCCTCCGATGTGGGGATCTTTGCCAAGCCACCTACGACGCATTCAACAGCGACCCACGCTCTAAGTACTGTGGCAGCAGCCGCTATGGCAAGCGTTCCTTCTTTGAGAAGGTAAAATTCCAGCCCGCTTCTGACTATGAAGTTGCTGCCTTCCTCTATGCCACCTCCCGCGTCGACGTCCCTCAAGCCTTCCTCCTCCACTCCCTCTCACGAGAAGCCTGGGACCGCGAATCCAATTGGATTGGATACATCGCCGTCACCTCCGACCATGTCAGTAAAAAAGTTTTAGGGAGACGCGAGATATACGTAGCATGGCGAGGAACCACTCGGAATTACGAGTGGATCGATGTCGCCGATGCAAAGCCTAAGTCCATCAAGTCACTACTGAATTCACAGACGCAAGACCATACTCAACAGCAAAGCCACTGGTACGATCTTATCCTGGACAGAGTTCACGACAATGGCAGCGGCGACAGTAGTGACGAGGAGGAGGAGGATAGGACGCCGAAGGTCATGAAGGGTTGGTTCACCATCTACACCTCTAACGACCCAAAATCCCCCTTCACTAAACTGAGTGCCAGAGCTCAGTTCGTAACCAAGATGAAAGAACTGGTGGAGCAATACAAAGACGAGGAGCTAAGTCTTACACTAACAGGTCATAGCCTTGGCGCATGTCTAGCCATCCTGAGCGCTTTCGATGTCGTCGAGAACGGGTTGTCGATCCCTGTAGCAGCAATTGTGTTCGGCTGCCCACAGGTGGGTAACAAGGCATTCGATCAGAGGATCAAGAAGTTTTCAAACCTCCGAATCTTGCACGTAAAGAACGCAATAGATCTAATACCACACTACCCAAGCAGGGCACTGGGGTACCATTACACTGGCACTGAGCTTGTGATTGACACTCGGAAATCGCCAAGCTTGAAAGACTCCAAGAATCCCAGTGACTGGCATAACCTTCAAGCGATGTTGCATGTGGTTGCGGGTTGGAATGGAGCAGACAAGGAGTTCGAATTGAAGGTGAAGAGAACTATTGCTCTGGTTAACAAGTCCTGTGATTATCTAAAAGAAGAGTTATTGGTTCCTCCGTCATGGTGGGTTGAGAAGAACAAGGGCATGGTGCTTAACCAAAATGAGGAATGGGAGCTGACCCCGCCATTTGAAGATGATATCCCTGTCCCTGAATTTTGAGTTCTATTATCCATTTCAGTGCGGTTTGATGATTGATAGATCGCATCTAGTTATTATACACTACTTCGATAAAAAGTTGTACCATCAAATAATCTACTATGAGACTCTGGATTAATTCATGTTATGTTGGTTAAATTTTTACAAGTCTTGAAATGAATATGGTCAAATATAGATGCTACATTCTTGTGATTTGGTCAATGAGATTATTCATTTGAACTGGATTCAGGCCAAATTACCCATTTACAGTTTTCCTTCATTACATGCTTACTGGAAATATGCATCTTGCACCACAAGCTCCCTCCATCCATCGTCAGCAGGCACAGATACAATCTGATTTGAGAAAAACAGAGCAAAATTGAATATATGCAAAGCTTCACAAGACCTGACAGAATTACAGTTCCCAGCAACCTATTTATAAGTAACGTTTTACATGTCAAAGTGATAACTGCAGAAAAACTGAGGAACAGTTATTTGTTACGTTTTTTACATCCCATTCTCCTTCTCAAAGTACATACTATAAGGTGGGACAAGAAACCTTTATGTGAAATCTTGGTTCACAATTTTGTTGTGTTGGCTAGGGGGAATAGGAAAGAATCAAATAAAAAATCATCGCAATGGTGTACAAAGATGCAGACAGGAATAGATAACTTGAATCCAGAAGAAAGGATAAATACATAGATATGCAGGACAAGGAATTATATAGCTATTTTTCTTTTCTGCACATAACAGCTACAGGCAAAGAGAGAGAGACGACACTTACAAAGCAGAGAAGAAAGTCAACCAGACCTTATGTAGCTTCCACTGAAAGGATCTCCAGCTCTGCCCACCAGAGTGGAGAAAGCCTCGGGGTTGCTGCATCAGGTGAGATAGGAATCACCTCCCTCAGTTTTGAGGTGATCTCCCTCATCGTTGGTCTCTGCCTTGGATCCTGATGGGTGCATTCCTCAATCACCTCACAGATGATGTCAAGCTCTTCGTTTTTGAATGATTTGAGTGTGGGATCAATCATGGAACTGATGTTCTTCTTATCATTCAAGTATTCAGAAGCCTGGGAATGAAATATTTTATGAAAAAGAAAACATGATTAAAAACAAAAATTATAAAACTAGTCAACTAAGACTAAAAAACTAATGAAGGGTCAAGAGACATGTTTTCTTTACCCAGTTCAAAAGAGACCCTTCTTCAGAAGATGGAAGCCTGGCAGAAATAGTTTCTAGCAGCAATAATCCAAAACTATAGACATTTGTTTCAGGATCAGAAAGTGGAGGCAATAAAGAATGCTCTGCTTCATCTTCACCAGATGCCTTTGAATTGGAGCGGCCATGTGCTGAGAAAAAGATCTCTCCAATCTGTAGCATTAGACAAATAAATTAATAAATAATAGTACTCAACAACAATGAAGATCTGAGTGGACTTAAAAGAACTTTGTCTGTACCTTAGCTGCATAATCATCTGTCAAATAAATATAACAAGATTGCAGATCGGAATGTGCTACAGGTGGGTTCAGCTCATGATGCATGTATTGAAGACAATAAGCTACTCCCATAATAATCCTCATCCTGGTATTCCAGTCAAGATGTTCAGCGTCCTTAACTGCAAGACAAAAATTATAATGCTTTTCCCTTTCAAAATCCAAGCCTCTTATTTATGTGGTATGTTCGTAGTACAGATAAATAAAGAATTAAAATGGAATTATTACCATGCAAATGCTCGAAGAGACTTCCATTTGGAGCATATTCGAATACCATCATCCTATTGAAAGGTTCATCTTCTTCGCAATAGCCCAAGAGATTGACAAAATTCTTGTGGTTTACTCGTGAGAGAGTATCAATCTAATGTAGGTCCATACCAAACAAAAAATAAAGAATGCTAAGATTATGGTGGTTTTGGGGTGCCTACTTTATAGTGTCCTACCTACTTAATTCCAAGGTATATTATTAGTCACAACTAAAATCACATACCTTCTTTCTGTAGGACATCTCTGAGCATTTCAACCAATCTTTAGAGGACGTAACTGTAGTTGATACAACTGCAATCTCAACGCCACTGGACAAAGTTCCCTTAAACACTGTGCACTCTTCAATGGTACAAATAATGTTACTGAAATCTTCACAGGCTACTTCTAGCTCTGAACGATTCAGCTTGGGCACCCCTATATTTCAAATAATAAATGTTTCATTACTCAATATGCCATTTTTTTAGTGCAACTAAGATGACAGATGATAAATTTTGAGTAACAATATTACCAGTGACAAATGCCTTCTGTAATTGGCCACTCAATCCAGTCTTCCAAGGACCTATGGTTCTCACTGCTCGGTTTTGGCATGTACAAAACATTGCTACAACAATGATGAGAACTAATGCCACAGCAATAATGATGAGAATATATTTCCATCCTTTTCCAAATGAACCATCAGTTATTGGTTTTTGGTCATTAGGGCTTTGGGAAGATTGGTGCAATGGAGGATTTGAGGGAGGGGGCATCAATGAAGGTGGAGGATATTGTTTCTTAGCATTTGGTACCGCAGGAAAAGCCCCACTACTTTGGGTAGTTGGAACAACAGGCATCTCTTCAGGGATTGCACTACCACTTGCAGGTTCTGCCATGAGGTTACTTGATTCTTGAAGCAGTTTGCGCCGTACAAAATTTACTATGTCCTGTACATTTTGTAATATGTATGGTGAGTCTGGACCTGCAAGAAGAATTTGCACTCTTTTGCTCAATGACATAAAATTTTTCATGTTATAATGGCAGAAATGTAATAAGGAGCTTGCACTCACTTGGTGTATCATCACAACATTCCTCACTATGGTCATGCGAAGAGCCCCTTCCAAACTTGACACTTTAGAGGAAAAGCAAAGAGTTTCCTTAGTTAAAAATAAGTAATGACCATTATTATGTTCTTTAAAATAAGTTAATATATATAATACATAACGATACATATAATACATACTGTGGGAGCAACTCAAGGTAAAGCTGAAGTTTCCCTTTAATTCTGAATAAGAAGGAATCTTCTTTGCTCAAGTGTTTCAAACTGCTTTGCCAGATGCTGCCAAAAACATGGCCCATCAACATACTGGTAAAACTGTGAAAAAAGCTGAAAAGTCAATAGAAGGAAACTTATGACAAGTATATTTGATGAATATCTTTCCATAAGAATATAAGACTAAATAATTGCTAGAACATAATTCCCAAGAAAAATTAGCTAATAAATTCTTGTATGATAAAGAGTAAAAAGATTTCACTCTAGTCAAAATTTAATTGAGCGCAAAATTAGTAAACCATGAAATATAATTAGAATAGGAAGTGAACTATTCATTCAAGTAGGGAATGCCCAAATATTATTATATGAAAGTTGATCCATCTTGTTTTAATGTTAGAGCAATCATTATGTTTCTAATTAGCTAAAAGGTAAATTCAATATATCTCAACTCTGCACCAGACATGCACATAAATTCCAAATCTAATTTATTGATAGACTCAATTAGGGAAACTAAGATGAATTGAGATCTCTTCTATGGAACGCTTGTATGTTCATAGGAAGGCATGCATCCAAGAGCTTATAGTGTCACAAAAGAACAAAAACCATGAATAAAATCTCTTACCAATGTCCAAATTTTCTATTTAGACAACTGATTCCAGTTAGCTCATCAGATGTGAGGTTTTGATCAAATTGTAATTCAGATAGCAAACTAAGATTCCCAATCTCAACAGGAATTGTGCCTTGAAACTTGTTGTTGCAAAGCAGCCTAAAACACCAAAAACAAACAAAAATGAAATAATTTAATCAATGTTAATGGGCATTTAGAACCTTGAATGTGAAGCACCGATACAAATTTGTAAGGACTCACAGGCGCTTCAGTGAGAGCATTCCCCCAATTTCAGCTGGAATTGTTCCACTCAAATTATTATTCCTCAAATCCAAAAGCTCCAGCATTCTAAGTGCACTAATCTCTTTGGGAATAACACCTGAGAAGTGGTTCTTGTAAAGGATACTGTCAATTCAAACAAATAGAAATATTTAATGAGGACCTTCTAACCAACTTGTTGGCAATCATGAAAGGCAAAATGAGGTCATTAATTAAAGTATAAAAAAAGAACATAACATTATCATCCACTGAAATTTTGTCTAATGTCAATATTATACATAAGGCATACTTCTGAATAGAACAGATTTGTTTTTCAAGGAGAATCCAGCTTTGTATAAAGAATATTTCAAGAGAAATTTTCCACACCCATTAGCATGAATGCTCATGTCAAGGTACAGAGTACAGGAATCTTCTATGTTTCATTTGGTGGCTGAGATTTCTCATTTGAATCTCAAGTTTGATATTATTTCTAGAAGTCAAGGTTTTGGTTTGTCATTCCCAAAGTTGTAGACATTCCTTGTATTACCATGATATAGAATTTACTAGCAATATCAGAAATGAATTTTTTTGATAGATAATGTCAGAAATGAAATTAAATTACCGTTTACGTTGATCCTCTACTTGCCACCAAGTGGCACCCACTGCATATACTGCATTGATCCAGAAATTGACTATTGAACTAGCACTTTACTTAGAACATGCTAATCACCTGTACTGACCTAAGATAGTTAAAAACCATTCTAAATACAGTATAAAAATGAGCTTTGCACTTTAAATATGCTAAAAATTCTAAGAGTGATGCATTGAACTTCCCATTAATAAAAAGGAATAAGGTACAAGAGAGGGGAGCTAAACTTTCCCAACTCCCCAAGGAGGCCAAAAGCCATCCAAAAGAAAAGCTTACAGTTACAACTGAGCCCAGAAAACAGAAACCCTATTTACCCCTTGTCTAGCTAGCCCATCAGCAAAGGAGTTTGCACTTCTCTTCACCCAAGTACATTTTACATCAATATCCTTTTTCAGCCACTTAAACTTTCTCTTTTCATTGCTGTAATGCCAGAGATCATTTTGGTCTTCTTTTGACCAGCCCACTACAATCTCAGAATCAGCTTACTGATATTCAAGTCTTTAGCTCTTTTTACTCCTTCCACAGCTGCCAAAATCTCAGCCTTAGAGAATCACCTTCTCCAATTGGGCCTGAGAAAAGAGCTATTACATTCCCATCTGCATTCCTTAATATCCCTCCAATTCCTAAAGGCCCTGGATTTCCAATACTACTGTCATGGAATTTCAGCTTGATGAAGCCACTAGGAGGAGTCCACATAGGACTTTAAGTCTTCTTAATTAGGGCTGAGTTCGCAAGCTATTCTAAGAGTGATGCATTACATAATGGAGTTGTTGGGAGAATCTTATTTTTCTCTGGTAAATTTGTGAGAATTCATGATTCATATTTCTTGTTTTATATTATGCCATTCCTACAAGTAACATTAGAATGTGATTTCATGTAACTGTCGGTTCTTAGGACCACATGTTTCACAGCTTCTAACACTGTAGGTCATAGATGAAAATTAGACAGAGATGTAGGATTGCAAAAAAATGATATTAATCAGGATAAGAAACATATTAACCAGGACTTAAGCAAGTCACTGCTGTCAGAGGGGGAGAGTTAAACTCTTTTTACTTACAGCGATCTTAAGTGAGTAAGATTTCCAAGTTCAGGCGCCAGTATTCCTTCCAGAGAAAGCCCTTGTAGATCACTACAAATAGAGGCAAACAATGTAAATAATTGTTCAGCATAAGTAACATAAACATAATGTAAGATTCAACAACAAACAAACGTCACAAGCAATAAAAGTCTCAAAAAAGTTTAATAAATGTTAATAAAATTCCTTATTCTGAAAAATCAACCCATTGTATACAGAAACTTATGAAAAAGAAATGTGAACTCAAAAAGAAGAACCAAGAGATCTATTCATCATATTATGCTTTGAAGAAATTCATCAGCCTAGAAAAAATATAAAGAAATATATCAGGAACTTACAGCATTTCCACTTTACCGTCCACACAGTGAACGCCTGACCACATACAAGGGTTGCTGTCATCGGGGTTCCAATTTGAAAGAGCGCCATAAGGATCAGAACTCACTCTTGCCCGAAACTCCAGTAAAGCACATCCTACGCTTCCAGCCCAATTGCATTCAGGAAGAGAAATACCAATCAAACCACACAATCTTAATCATAAGAAAATTGGTATGGCAACACTACAGAGATACAACATGTTTACCCAACAACTACCTTCAGCATTAAGCGACCAACCCTGTTGAATTTCCAGAAGAAGCATCAAAACCAGAAAGCACGGAACTCTGTGGAGCTGGAGTCCAAAAGGATTCCATCTAACCTCCATTGCTTGGTAGACCAAATGCCGTGTTGGTGGTGGTAGTAACAATCCAAGGACCAAGATGCTACACATATTCGCCAGGTTTCTCTGTCTTCTTTTTCTTTTTATTTTTTTTTTCCTTTTTTTAACTTGATACAAACACTCCCATCAATAACCGACTCTTAACAGTAAACAACAAAGAAAAAATAGAAATTAAACCATTATAGAATCTATAGTGCTTGTGCTTGTCGATCAATCTGCCAATCTGGGTCCCTCGTATTTTGCGATCTAATTTGTATTACAAGCCTTCATTAAGGATTGCAGAGCTCGACTCAAATTATTCTGCAAACTCCAAGAAGGAGCCTCTGTGAAGCAACCAGAGCTGGAAAAACAAAACAAATTCTGAATGAATTTTAAATACCCACCAAATAAAAACTAAAAAGGTAAATAAAAAATATAGAATTCTTTCAACAAAAGCAAGTTGAAAAGAAACCCTCATTCACAAGCAATCCAAGGAAAAGGAAAGACGGGCTGAAAAGGGGAAAGAGACAGGCAGGACAGATGGGAGGGTAAAACTTACCGAAGTTCAGAGGCAACAACAGAAACACAATAAGAAATCAACGCCTTCTTCTTCTTCTTTCTTGTTATTGTTTTTTCGTTTGAAACAGGGTTGAGAACGAATTGAATATTTGGGTGAAAGGGTGGCTGTTGGGAGGAGATTGTGAACGAGGCAGCAAAGAAAGAGGGTGGCTGTCTATCTCTCTCTTCTCTCTCTCTCTTTTTCTTTTCTTTCTTGCTTTGTTTTCCTTCCTTTCTCCAACCTCACCAACCACCCCCCCAAACTGTCCTGTTTTTTTTTTCCTTTTTTTTTAAATTTTCTTTTTTAGTCGGTCCCACTTTCTTTTACATAATTACATTTTTCTTTTTTTTCTTGGTATTTTTGTGTTTAGATTTTTAGTGGACTCACATTTGATCGCCGGACTTCAGGCCATTAACTGCCACCGCCGGCGAGATATCCTTCCTCGCGGGGTTTTCGTGGCGGTAATGAGTCCCACCTCCGACGTCCCCGGACGCGCCAAAATTTCATTTGCCCCCGTTTGACCAGGACTCCGGTCTTAATACTCTTATCAATGAATGGCTCACGGCAGTGATTAAAATATGGGCTTCTAGTGGATAATGGCAATTTTTTGCCCCTAATATTAATAAAAATAATCATTTTTATATAATATCTAGAATATATATATATATATATATTAAAATAAGAAGGTTTAGAAACTTTTTTCTTTTTTGAATTTTTTAATTTTTTTAATACATGTTCTTTTTGAAAGTATCAATTAGAAACTCTATTTTCACCAAAAAAAATCTTTCTAAAATCTCTTTTTCTCACATGTTCCAATAATCTAAATAATTTAATATCCTAAACAACCTATTCCACTATCCTCAACTTTCTCCTAAATTATCTCTAATTTAGTAGGGAATTTCTCTCCTAAATTATCTTTAATTATTATTTATCTTCTCCCCCATTTTTTATCTACTATCGAGTTCGACTTCAGGGCAAAGCCCATTTGGACAGCTTTTACTGTCTTGCATTGAGAATATCTCCATACTTGTGTGCTATATTTCGTATGGAAATATTTCCAATGCAAGGTTGCAAAAGGTTGTTAGAATGGTGTGTGCACACATTTGCCCTAATAGAAGCTAATCTCACATCTATCTAAAGAAAGTTTGAATTAAAAAAAATTTAAGAATTATTTAAATACTCTAACAAAATTATATAATAACTTTAAAGTATTTATTAAAAAGACAAAAAATAACTATAATCGATTTATTAATATTCATATTAGTAATAATTATATATTTTTACAAAATTCATCACGAAATTATGTACAAAAAATATAAATTATGATTTTTTGGATTATCCAATCTAAATGTTAATCAAATAATAAAAATCTAACATTAAAAATGAAATATTACTTAAATAATTCAATAACTAAATATTTTATATAACAAAATATTTAACATAATTAGATTTTAAATAGTTAAAATAACAAAATTATGTATTAATAGTAATATAATTTTATGGATTATTAAATTCAACAAGTAATTAATATTTTAAAATTTAAAAATGATATTATTTCAATAAATCAACACTATTGTAAATAACCAATTTCATTTATACCAATTAATAATTCTAGAAAATAACTTTCAAAAAAAAATAATGTTTATTAATAATAATTTAAAAAACATAATCTATATTTATTATATATTTATGTATACAAAAATTAATATTTATTGTATTTTAGTAATTTTTTATTATTTTCTATGATAAATATATTTTCAATAATTATGTATAAATCTATTTTGTTTTTTTTATTTAAAAGAAAATTTTCAATAATTATTGAAGTTTACTATTATTTAGCTTTTTTTAATTTAATTTATTGTTTATTTTGCTATAAATTTTTAATAATTATTGGTGATTAAACTATTGTTCACGGGTTGGTTCGGTTTAGTTGTAAGTTGTTTGGCCAACCAAATCGACTTAGTTAGGTTGGGGAATTAGACACTTAGGTTATATCAGTTTGGGCCAATTTTCGGTTTGGTAAATCAGTTCAAAAGATTTAAACTTAAAAAATTAATTTAAAATTTAAGTTTAAAATTTTAAAAAAAGTACAATGGCATTATTAAAAAAATTTAAAAATTAACTTTATGATATAAAATATTTTAGCCTAGGAAATATTGGAATTTTCCCACTTTCCTGTATTAAAATAATATATTTAAAATATAAAATATTAATATATATTTATGGTTGGGTCATTCGATTTTAGTCAGTTTACAAATGACCAAAGCGAAACTAATCCAACCTATTCGGGTTATGAAATTGTTGAACCAAAGTCGATTGGAAATATTATAAATCGGGTTGGTTAGTTTCATTAGTTTGATTAGGAATGGCAATGGAGCGGGGTGGGGACAAAGAGCCTCTCCCCATCCCTGTCTCCACGGGGATCTCGACTCCCCGTGACTCTTTATAATGTCAACCATTATTTTTTGTTTTTTATTTTATTTAGAATGTAAAAATAAAATAATTAAAATTTACAATCATATTAGAAAAGATTCAAACATATTCAACCACATTTTTTAAAATATTAACATATAGACTTATGTATACATATATACATATATAAACATATGCGTATATACACATATATTAGTGGAAATCCCATGGGATGGGGATCGGGGTCCCCGCAAGGCAAGGAGTGCTCTCCCCATCCCCGTGGCGTCCCCACTAAGGGTAATCATCCCCATCCCGCCCCATTCAGGGCAGATCCCCATGGGGATTGGGGAAATGGGGAAAATTGTCATCCCTAAGTTTGATAAATAACCCTATCTAAAATTAATTATTGTTATTTTTGTATTGCAAAAAATATTATTAAAAGTAGTATATAAAATATAAATGATTATTAATTTTATATAAAACAATTGTATACTCTTGCATATTTCTATTATTTATCTTTAACTTAGCAAATCCCATGCATTGCACAGGTTCCCGCTAGTTATATTAAAACAAGGAAATCTAGAAACTTTCTCCTTTTTTTCTTATTTTTTAATTTTTTATTTCATGTCATATTTGAAAGTATCAATTACAAACTCTACTTTCCCCAAAAAAATCTTTCTAAAATCTCTCACTCTCTCTCTCCTCCCCCCCCCCCCCCCCCATGTTCCAATAACCTAAATAATCTAACATCCTAAATTTCTCCTAAACAACCTCCCCCACTATCCCCAACTTTCTCCTAAGTTATCTCTAATTTAGTAGAGAGTTTCTCTCCTAAATTATCTCTAATTCTTATTTCTCTTCTCTCCCACTTTTTATCTACATCTATCTAAAGAAAGTTTGAATTAAAAAATTTAAGAATTAATTAAATATTCTAAACAATTATATAATAATTTTAAAATATTTATTAAAAAGACAAAAAATAATTATAATTTATTTAATAACATTCATATTATTAATAATAATATATTTTTACAAAATTCATCACAAAATTATGTATAAAGAATATAAATTATGATTTTCTGGATTATTCAATCTAAATGTTATTCAAATAATAAAAATCTGACATTAAAAATGAAATATTATTTAAATATTTCAATAACTAAATATCTTAAATAAAAAAATATTAAAATTAATATATCAATTAATAATATATTTTAAATAGTTACTAAATAGCTTCCAATTATAATAAACAGATTAAGATTTTAAATATTTAGTTAAATAACTAAATATTTTAAATAACAAAATATTTAACATAACTAGATTTTAAATAGTTAAATAACAAAATTAGGTATTAATAGTACTATAATTTTATGGATTATTAAATTTAACAAGTAATTGATATTATAAAATTTAAATAATGATATTATTTCAATAAATAAATAATATTGTTAATAACTAATTTCATTTATACCAATTAATCATTCTAGAAAACAACTTTCAAAAAAATTATTGTTTATTAATAACAATTTTAAAAATTTAATATTTATTTATTATATATTTATCTATACTAAAATTAATATTTATTGTATTTCAGTATTAGTTATTTATTTTTGTGATAAATATATTTTCAATAATTATGTATAAATCTATTCTTTTTGTTATTCAATAGAAATTTTTCAATAATTATTAGAGATTAAACTATTTTTGTTTAGCTTTTTAAATTTAGTTTATTGTGTATTTCGCTATAAATTTTTGATAATTATTGGAGATTAAACTATCGTTCACGGTTTGGTTCGTTTTAGTTGTAAGTTGTTTAGCCAACCAAATCGACCTAGTTAGGTTGGGGAGTTGGTCACTCAGGTTATATCGGTTTGGGTCAAATTTTGGTTGGTCGGTCGGTTCAAAAGATTTAAAATTAAAAAATTAAGCTTAAATTAAAAAAAAAAATACAATGACATTATTAAAAAAATAAATTAAAAATTAAATTTATGATATAAACTATTTTAGCCTAAGAAATATTGGAAGTTTTCCACTTTCCCGTATTAAAAAATATATATTTAAAATATAAAATATTAATATATATCTATGATCGGGTCATTCAATTTTTATCAGTTTACAAATGGCCAAAGCGAAATTGATCCAAACCATTCGGGTTGGAGAAATGTTGAACCAAAGCTAACTAGAAATATTAGAAATCAGGTTAGTAAGTTTCATTAGTTTGATTCAAAATGGCAACGGGGCGGGGGCAAGGACAAGGAGCCTTTACCCATCCCTATTTCCACGGGGATCCCCACTCCCTGTGATTCTTTATAATGTCAACCATTATTTTTTTGTTTTTTATTTTATTTAAAAATAAAATAATTAAAATTTACAATCCTATTAGAAAACATTCAAACACATTCAACAATATTTTTAAAAATATTAACATATAAACGTATGTGTACATATATACATATATATTAACCAGGATCCTATGGGGCGGGGATCGGGGTCCACATGAGGCAGGAGTGTTCTCCCCGTCCTTGCATCGTCCCCGCCAAGAAGGATGAAAATTTGAAAATTTCCCCATCTCCGTCCCCTCGGGGGGGGGGGGGGGGGGGGTGGGGGGGATCAAATCATCCCCATCCCATTCGGGGCAAATCCCCACGAGGATTAGGGAAATAGGGAAAATTGCCATCCCTAAGTTTGATAAACAACCCTATCTAAAATTAATCATTGTTATTTTTGTATTGTAAAAAAATTATTAAAAGTAGTATATAAAATATAAATGATTATTAATTATTATATAAAGCAATTGTATACAGGGATGTCAATGGGTCGGGTTAAATGGTAAACCTGGCTTGACCCAACCCTATAGAGTTGGGTTAGGGTCAAGTATATTTGGTTTGGGGTCGGATTAGAGTTTTGATTCTTTGGCCTGAGTTAGTTCAGGTTTTGGCTGACCCGCCCCACTAGGTCATGATGCCTTGCATATATACCAAGTATTCTTGCAATTTTTTGACTTCTAACTTTATAGGCTTAAAGTTTAATTTATTTATATGTTGATTTTGATTTTCTTCTTTTTTCAAATGGAAAAAATAACACCTTAAAATCCATAAAACAATTTCCTTATTTAAATTAATGTATTTTATGTCTTTAAAATGTGTTAAAAAATACATTTCAAACTATACAGGTCAAGTCAAGTCGGAATCGGGTTAAACCCTGTAGGGTTGAGTCGGTTCATGAATCATGTATTTTTAAGCCGGGTTGGATCGAGTTCAGGTTGGAGTGCTAAAGGGTCAAGTTAGGGTTGAGACAAACCTGTGCCAAACATGACCCGTTGACATCCCTATGTATTCTCTTACATGTTTCTATTGTTTATCTTTAACTTAACAAATCCCGTGCATCGCACGGGTCCTCACTAGCATACATATTAAAACAAAGAAGTCTAGAAATTTTCTCATTTTTTTGAATTTTTTTATTTTTCTAATCCATGCCATTTTTGAAACTACCAATTAGAAACTCTACTTTCCCTAAAAAATCTTCCTAAAATCTCTCTCTCTCTCTCTCTCTCACACACACACACACATTCCAATAACCTAAATAATCTAATATCCTAAAATTTATCTTCTCCCCCACTTTTATCTACATCTATCTAAAGAAAGTTTGAATTAAAAAGTTTAAGAATTATTTAAATATTCTAATAAAATTATATAATAACTTTAAAATATTTATTAAAAGGACAAAAAATAATTATAATCTATTTAATAATATTCATATTATTAATAATTATATATTTTTACAAAATTCATCATGAAATTATGTACAAACAATATAAATTATGATTTTCTAGATTATTCAATCTAAATGTTATTCGAATAATAAAAGTCTAACATTAAAAATGAAATATTATTTAAATATTTCAATAACTAAATATCTTAAATAACAAAATATTAAAATTAATATTTTAGATCAATTAATAATATATTTTAAATAGTTACTGAATAACTTTCAATTATAATAAATAGATTAAGATTTTAAATATTTTGTTAAATAACTAAATATTTTCAATAACGAAATATTTAACATAACTAAATTTCAAATAATTAAAATAACAAAATTATGTATTAATAGTACTATAATTTTATAGATTATTAAATTTATCAAGTAATTAATATTTTAAAATTTAAATAATGATATTATTTCAATAAACAAATAATATTGTAAATAACTAATTTCATTTATACCAATTAATAATTCTAGAAAATAACTTTCAAAAAATTTATTGTTTATTAATAATAATTTTAAAACCTTAATCTATATATACTAAAATCAATATTTATTATGTTTCAGTAATTATTTATTGTTTTTTGTGATAAATATATTTTCAATAATTATGTATAAATTTATTTTTCTTTTGTTATTTAATAGAAAATTTTCAATAATTATTGAAGTTTAATCTATGGTTATTTACCTTTTTAAATTTAATTTATTATGTATTTTCGCTATACATTTTTAATAATTATTGGATATTAAACTATTGTTCATGGTTGGTTCTACTCAGTTGTAGGTTGTTTAGCCAACCAAATCGACCTGGTCAGGTTGGGGAGTTGGTCACTCAGGTTATATTAATTTGGGTCAATTTTCAGTTTGGTCGGTTGGTTTAAAAGATTTAAACTTAAAAAATTAAGTTTAAATTAAAAGAATCACAATGGCATTATTAAAAAATAATTTTAAAAATTAAATTTATGATATAAAATATTTTAGCCTAAGAAATAATGGAAATTTTCCACTTCCCATATTAAAAAAATATATTTAAAATATATATATATATATATATATATATATATATGGTCAGATTGTTCGATTTTAGTCAGTTTATAAATGGCCAAAACGAAACTGATCCAACCGAGTTGGGTTGGGAATTTGTTGAACCAAAGTCAACAAGAAATATTAGAAATCCGGTTGGTCAATTTGATTAGGAATGACAACGAGGCAGGGCAGGGACGAGGAGCCTCTCCCCATCCCCGCCCCTATGAAAATCCCCATCCATGTCCCCATCCCCATTCCCACTAACACAAACAAAGTTATCCCCATCCCCGTGGGGATCACCACTCCTCGTGATTCTTTACAATGTGAACCATTACGTTTTTATTTTTTTATTTAAAAAATAAAAATAAAATAATTAAAATTTATAGTCCTATTAGAAAAGATTCAAACATATTCAACCATATTTTTAAAAATATTAACATACAGATGCATGTGTACATACGAATACAGATACAGATACGAATACACTGTGAATACTCATGGATATGCACAAATGGAATTGAAACGCTTGGATACGCTTTAAAAATGCATAAAAACCATATAAATACATTGATAACATAAAGTTTAAAGCTGAATTATATAAATAAGGTATAAACATATGAAAAATGCATATGTTAATAAGTTAAAAGAAGAAAAACATTATAGCCAACAATTAATAGTAACTCTAAACCATGTACATGTCATATAATAAGATTACAAATTTTATTAAACAATGTTTATAATTTCAATTTAGGCCTCGTTCGTTTAGTGGTATCACACTTACCTGGGTAAATTCACTTACCCAGGTAAGTGTTTCCTAGGTAAAATTTACCCAGGAAAGTTTATTTACCCATGTTCTTTTAGTTGAAACTTACCTAGGTAAATTTCACATTCCAACTTATCCATGTTCTTTTGTCTCACCAACTTTCCTGGGTAAGAGGCCAATTTGTTACACTATTGCCAAAATTACCATTTTGGCCAAAATGATTTTTTTTTTTTTTTGTAGATGTTTTGTTTTATAAACCTATGTAATAGGTCCATGCTATACCGAAAGGAACCCAATCAATCACAAACCAATCACTATTGCCAACATTACCCTTTATGGAGGTTTTTTTTAGGGCTGTTCACGGGTTGGATTGGGTCGGTTTACTGAGATTTTTCCAACCGACCCGATCTGGTCGGGTTACCTAAAATTGAAATCGAAACCGACCTGGTCGGTTTGAGTCGGGTTGGGTCGGTTTCGGCTCTAAGTTCAACCATGCTTGAGAATTAAATTGTATTAGAGATTGTGCTTGAGTTGAGGGGCTAAGGGAGGCGGACCAAGTTAGAATAGAAGTTATCAAAAAAATAGAAAGTCAAACTGTATTAGAGAAAGAAGACTAAAATTTGTATATTTCAAGAAACCTTCTAATCTAAGTAAAAAAGGACACCTAATTATAATTGTAATTGGTTGCCTATTTGGTGTAAAACACCATAGAAACTAGGATCCTTTGATTATTTTCTTTAAACTTTTCCAAAAAAATTCCTTGTCTAGTTGTCTTACAATACTTGCCATTAATGTCATTCCTAACTAGAAGACTAGAAATTAAGTTAGGTTGTAACTAGGATAGAGACAACTTAGTTAAGTAGGAACTAAGTAGGTTGTAACTACTAACTACTAAGTCGGTTTGGTTCGGGTCGCTTTCGGTTTTCATGTGTGAAAACCGAAAGCGACCCGAACCATCGGTTTATAATTTTTTACAACCCGAAATCGACCGGTATTGAAGAAAACCTAGCCAACTCAGGTTGGGTCGGTCCGGGTTGGTCGGTTTGGTCAAGTTGGGTCTTCTTATGAACAACCCTAATTTTTTTAATACCACTAATCATAGAAAGATCTGAATTAAAAACAAACTAGAGGTTCATCCTGTCAAATCAATAAGTAGAACTTGCTATTTAAAACAAAAAAAGAAGAAAAAAAAAGATAATATGTTTTTGTTTTCAATTCATTAACTACATGTTTTTTGATAATCAAAATACAAAAAAAAGATAACTATTGTTCTATTGAGTTATTAATCAGAGACGAGGTAAGAGAAAATGTATGCATTTTTAAAGTCAGGTGGTAGGCTAAAAAAGTATTCAACCTCTCCCATGTCACTAGTTAACTTTTTACTCACTTTGATAATCTCATTTGAAGTTAAACTATGGATCTTCCTTATCACTTCAAACACTTTCATTCTCATCTCCCTATCCTCCTTATCCACATTTAATGCATATGTCATTTGTGTAACCCTATCACTGTATTCAACAAACTGTTGTTCAACCCTATCTATCTTTTCTAAAAGCACCTTAACCAACGGGTCATCATCCACACAACTCCTTGACCTCTTACTTGCTCTATGAGGATGAGGGGTTGATGAGGTACCTATTGGAGGTTGAGTGCATGGTGGTTGTGTAGCAGATTGTGAAGTCATGTTATCCTCTTGAAAAAACTTTAATCCAACTTGTTGAGCTTCTCCTTCATTAATTGGTTCATCTTCCATGGGTTAGTAACTTGATTGTTCTTCCCTATCAACTTCTGCAACATCAAAAGGGGTTTTTGCATGCTCCCCAGTGGCTCTGTTTCTTCCAAAGATGATAGAAAGTTCATCGAGAAATGGAAAATGCTTGTTCCTTATGGCATATGGATGGCTCTACATTTATCAAAACAAAAATATATTAATCAATTGGATGCCATGTAAAACAAATGTATACATTTGTCTAAAATATAAAATACAATAATCCATAATTACCTTAACCCACCCATTGAAGACTTATTCCTCACATGTAATGCATTTCATGATGTCATCCCACCCAAATCTTGAACAATTAGGGCCTAACATCTCACATATGGCCCCATATTGTCTCTTCATATGCTTCACCTTAGATTCTATATAAGGTGTTGCCTTCAATTCACATCCAGGGAGATTTTCTTCCATGTACTTTTCTAATTGTACCAAATACCCTGCCTTGAATGTCCCATTATCTGCTCTCTACATTCCACTTTGAGCCAACATCATTAAGCCCCCAACCAATTTTTCATCATCTGCTTTTGTCCAAACTCTATTTTGCCTATTTGGTTGTTTCTTCTTCTTATCCTTTCCAACCATTTTTAATAGCAAGTAATGGATAGACACAATGAAGGCATAGACAAATAAGTAAACAATTGTTACAAATAACTCACATATTATCTATTTCTAATAATAATTAATAGATGAATATAATGAATGCAACATAAATAAATGAACAATTGTTACAAACAATTCAAGTTTGATTGAACAACATATAAAGATCTAGTACATTTGACACAATAGACATAATAAAGATCTAGTACATTTGATACAGTAGCCTAAATAAGAAATCGCATTACTTAATGTCTAAATTGTTGCCATATCTGATTTGCCAAGTTGCCTCTGAATGCAGCCCATTCACTGCTACTCTCTAGACTTGTGATTTGTTCATCAACCTCTGCTACACTTTGTGAACCTCCTTCAGTGGCTAAGAAATTTTCAATTCTTAATTCCATAGAGTCAATTGACATATTTTTCCTTATATAGTTGTGTAAGAGGCAACATGCACTAATGATCCTACACTGGGTTATTATTGGATACCAAGTTATGGTCCTAAGTATTACCCACCTTATTTTTAAGAGGCCAAATGTCCTCTCAATTACATTCCTAGCTACAAAATGCTTCATGTTGAATATTTCAGTTGGGGTGCTCGGTTGGTGCCCTTGCCTTCACTCATTTAGATGATATCTTTTACCCCTATAAGGTATTAGAAATCCCTCACTGTTGGGGTACCTAGCATCACACAAGTAATAATAACCTAAACAAATATGACAATACATATTAGTTTCTTAAACATCAATATTAGAATTTTTTCTCTAGTGTCTTAATTCTCATGGTTCAATTATTACATTGTGGTACTTTTAAGCCATTTCTCCTTGAAATGGCATCACGAAGACTCTAGTGTCATGAGCAGATCTCTCCCAGCCAGGTAAGGTGTAGATGAACTGCATATCTGGTGAGCAAACACCCAATACATTTGTTGCAATTTCATTCTTCCCCGTTCGATATCAAGGCTTACCTTTTTCAAACACTCGGAACCTAATATATGTTCCATCTAAAGCCCCTAAACAACCCTATACAATAAGGTGGACCCACCTTGAACCACTTCCATTTCTCATCAATTGAGTTTGCAGGCACAGGTTCAGGCTTTTTAAGAAGGATTTCATGTAAGCGTAACACTACATTCAAGACCATATTGAAGTACTTGCTTAAGGTGGACCCAGACCTCCTAAAGTGCCATTTTTGCTCCCTAATCTTGACATCATGTGATAAAATGTTTAGGAAGCATGCAACCATTTCTTCCACTCCCACATGTTTACTACCTCTTAATTTTCCTACACTCCTTAGTTACTCACATAACCTCAGATAACTACTCCTATCCATTCGTATATGGTCTATATATGATTGATATGATTCCATGACCATAGACTTAATGTTTGAAAACTTAATTACAAGCCTTTCCTCCCATGATTCCCTACCATTCCTCTTTTCATCATAACTACTCAGTATCGTAGAGACCATCATCATTCTCCTCCTGATTGCAATAATAATAGCAATCAAAATACATAAATAAACACACAGCATCATCATTTCATAATGAATAGAAATAGCAATTGCAACCAACTTTTTCTTTTGATTCCTATTTAGTGGTGATCGAGGCATGCCATCGCAAAATATAGTGATGACCAAGGCATGTTTTTCAAATTAGACATGCAAGAAATTATTAGAATAAAAACAACTTAAGATGGAAAGAAATTCAAGTTACATAAGGCTTAGTTTAATGCAGAAAAAACTTTTCTTGTCTTAGATAGTCTTGATTATATTTTTCTAAGCATCAAGTAATCCATGTGTAGCAAATCATAGTGATTAGGTCATCTCCCTGCAAAATGTAGAGAGTTTCAAAGCCATCATCCCCTATACCTATACCAAATAAATATAGTTATAGAGAAGAGCCCAGATAAAATTAAAGTTTGTTAAATACTTATTTATCAAATAAAAAATGGACATGTAAAAAGGTAAGAGAGAGAGAAAGGAGATATCTTTCTTTCTTTCTTTCTTTTTCTCCATGGGGGGAGGAGGGACTTAGGGAGGGACCGAGGGAGAGAAAGGAGATATGACACGCTTCATATCTATGGATGTTTTATAGTTGTATTTATAAGTAGTACTACAATTATTGGGAAATGTCTTCAACATCATTCCCAAACAATGCTTAATTCTCCTTGCGGCTAGATGAAACAAAGACTTGCCTTAGTTGTAACAGTTTTCGACAACTAAACGGTTTAATTTAAGTTTATGAAATCTAGACAAAGGAGAATCACTATAAAACATCAATAAGCAGAACATTGAGATCATGTACTAGATCTAGCCATTCTGTTTTCCATGAATACCAAATAAAAAATCAGTATACAAATAAACAATTAAGATGCTCCAAATCCCCCACATGTTTCCACATACATTAGTTTGGACCATTCAACATATAAAAATTGCGTCTTTCACCATCTGTGGATATGTTCATGAGACAAATTCAAACACTTAAATAAAATTGTCACAGTCAATGTTATTAAAAAACTCTACAAAAGTGTATTACAAAATTCCAGATCCAAAAACTTGGCATTTCACTTGAGGCTGGGGCCATCCAAATATGCAACTTATAACAAATTGCCTCTCTAGAATCTAGTGGTTGACACCAACCAACACCTAATCAAGGCGAATAGGTGATGCAAGATCCAACAATTCAGATATGGGATTTGCCAAATTATATATATTTGATATTAGTGCCATTATCATTATTTCAACAACTATTTTTTGCTATCTGATATTTTGATTTTGATTTTATTAGTTTAGTGGTCATACCTAACTGCATTAGGAACTGATTTTCTTAATTATACCAGGAATCATCCTAATTGGATTATAAGTTAAAGAAGAAAAAAAAGGGTAGCCAACCATCCCATCTTTGAGTATATAAGACCCTTCTTTTTCTATTTTTTTTCTAGAAAAGGTAAAGTGTAGCTCTCATTTGTATATGGCAAAAATTGGAATACATGTACAACATAACCCATGCATACTGCTTTAAGTTGGAGAGAGAAATTTTAAACTTCGGTGTGAAGATATAATCAGCTACAAACCAGAACGAACAAGACAACAGAAGCAATGCACATGAGAGAATATAAGCATACCCTAATAATGAGCTCACGCAACCAACTTTATATAAATTAATGTAAACTAGATCCTGTGTGGTTCAAGAAATCTAAAATGGGTTGAGGCAAAAATCCCTTTAAAGTTACAGTGAGAATTAAAACAGATAGTTGCATAATCGTTTTAACACATTTACTAAAAATCTAAAATGAGCTGAATGGGTTCAATCATTTGTATGGGAGCATTAGGGCAAAGAAGTCGAGCATATTACAAAAGAAGATGCACATTCTTAGAAATAAGAGAAGACCGAGATAAAGATTTGCGACTCAAAAACCTAACTAATCTAACAAAGTTTAATAGAAAATGAAAACCTAACTGATCAAATAAAAGAACCATCTACTAGCTCTTACAAAAGCTATGAGATTTGCGGTTTACTAGATGGAGCTCGAAAGTTCCAGTAATGGAAGAGAGAGTGGAGGCCTGGAGGTGGAGGAGACGTCGACCTTTGCTAGCAGTGCAAATGCCCTAAGCTTGTTGACAACATAGGGGTATTTTCAACTGATTAAAACACCCCACGATGGGAAAATAAACTTATCCACCTCTGAGGTGGGCAAGTTTTTCCTAGGTAAGTGGGCTTTAAACTTACCTAGGGGAAACTTTAATTTCTATGGGCCCACATGTTATTGCAAAAAAACATGGGAAAGTTGGTCAGTTTTCCCATTGACCAACTTTCCCACCTCAACTTACTGGTAAACGAACGGTGCCTTAATAAAAATTATTATAAAACGCATTAATCACAATGAAATGAAGATGATATAAAATAAGATTGTACCTTTAAAGTCCAATATCTGCAACCCAAGTGAGTTTAATTCAATAATTTGAAACTTTTCATGACCTAAAAATATATAATTAAGAATGAGAAAATATTGCATATAAATAAAATTATTAAGAAGATAATAAAAAGGCTTAGTCATTTAATAACACACCTAGCATTAATACCACATGGAGGCTGATAATCAAGATCGAAATGGCTAATATCAATGTTATGCATGTTTCTAATATAATTGCAATATTGGCTCGAACTCATGAAATTGCGATGATAATCTCTGAATTCATTCAAAAGTTGATGATATCTCTCTTGAGGGACGTATTGTATTCCAAATTCATGTGAAGATACACCACCACTATCACCATATCACTCAAAAGGACCAGAATCAAAGAGCCAAGAACCAATTGCAGATTGGTAAGAACTGTCATGTCCATATGAATTATATCTTGAAATTGATGAAAATAAACTCATACTACTAAGTCTTGCATCATTTCATCATAATAATGAGATTGTCTTTCACGATTACGATTTTGGTCTTATGTGGCATGATAAAAAAAATTGTTCTTCAATAAATACAATCATATCATCATTACCAACATTGCCTCTTTGTGGTGTATATTGAATTTCACTATAACCACCACCACCACATTCCTCATCATTGCCATTATCATCATCACCACCATCACTACCATGACTATCATTTCTATCATTATCATCAGTAAATTATGTTTCATTAATATCCATTTGACTGCATTGTTCTTCAACCCAACTATCAACATCTACATGTAATTTTTCAACAATAAATGTGTTGGGTCTAAGTGGATCACCAAGTTCATCTAGCAACATTGTATCCTTTTGATTACTTTACACATCATCATCATCTTATATGTCGTCCAAATTTATAGGATCAAAATATCCCTCTGAACGTTTCCTATCATTTATAAGATCTCTAATCTTTAACCTTATGTTATAGTGGACGTAAACTAACATTTCCAAGTTTTTATATGATAGATGGTTTCGTTGGTTTTAGTGTATAAGGTCAAAAGTGCTCCAATTACATCCACACCCATTATATGATGTAGTCTGTGATAGTACTTTCATTGCAATGGATTGTAGATTTAGAATGCTTTCTCCAAATAAAAGCCACCATCCAGCTACAAAAAAAAAAGAAAATTATATATTAGTATAATATATAATTTATCATCAAATATTTAATATTACAAAGGTTACAAAAATTAAATTACTTAGATCAGAATTGTCTCTTAATCTTTTGCTTAAAGAATTTGCAAAAAATCTGTGTGCCTCACAAAATTTTTTTATCTATTTTGCAATAATGGTTGTTAATACAAGAGCTTAAATATGTTATTATAAAATTATTCGAATTTTACTTTTTATTACCTCTTGTAATGCTCCAACTGCTTTATCTTCATCTCTTTACAACTTCATGATAATAAGTCTTAAGGATCTTAATAGATCTTGATCGACATCGAGGTCCAAAGAGTATTGATATTTTGAGTGTAAATAATATGCTAAAATTCATAAATAACAAAATATTATTAATATCAATTTAAATATTCAAATTATGTAAATATAATTAAAAATATAACTAACCAAACATACCTACTACATGCAAGTCATAAGAAGTTGCTTATTCCATATATTTTCTATAATAGTTAATATCTACTTACAAGATCTTGGACTGCCTTTTTCAATAGTAGCACATGTTCTACGCATGGCTTGATAGACAACACCCATCATTGTTTGTTTTTCACCATCTACAATCTTTAGCAGTTTCACAATTGGCTTAATCATTTAATAGTATAGTTCACACTACCTCTAAAAATTAATGTCACTGATTATGGTTTTCACATCTCTTCCAATTGATGTTGAGGTTGCTTTCAACCGCTTTCATTCATAAGAATCTATCATAGCCCTCAAACTTGCTCTCTGACTAAGAATGCTTTGGAGTGCAATAAAATTTGTTGCAAATCTAGTAGACTCTAGACATATTATCTCATAATTCGACATTCCTTAATGAGTTTAGCAACATGTGGAAGTTTTGAAATATCTTTCAATATTATATCAATACAGTAAGCTGCACATGGAGTCAAATATAAGTGTTTTCTCTTATGCTTTAATAACTTTCTAGCTTTTTTGTATGCACTCTCATTGTCAATGATTATTTGAATGACTATTTTTGCTCTAACTTCATCAACAACTGTATCAATCAATTTATACAAATAATTTGTGTCATGTCTTTCCTGATGCATTAATTAACGTATGAAAAACTGTTTGTCCATCACAATAAACCATGAAATTGATGATGGACAATTTTGTAGGCCCTATCCAACCATCACACATGATGGTAAGTCTATATGTATTAACATTTTGAAAATAAGATTTAAAATACTACTTAAGTTCTTAAACTTCTTCATCAAGAAAAGCACCCATACTCTCATATGGTGTAGGGCATTTAACTCATTTTCCCTACTGCTGCTATCTCATCAATCATTATTTGATAATATGGGGAGATGGCAACATGAACTAGTATATTATTATAAAACAAAATGTTTGCAATTGACCTCTTGGCATTAAATCCATAACATTTACTTAAAGAAGCCCATTTATAACATTTCTTTATTTTCTTTTATCTCACATTTTGATGTCTGTACATATATGGATCAACTTCTTCAACACTTGAAGATTAACCTTTTAATCTTGATTGCTTCTTGGAGAAACTAAATTTACCTAACTCTTTTATAGATGATCGTCGTGCTGCTGTACTTTAACTTCTATTTAATGATGGTTGGGATGAGTCTCATTTTTTATATTGTGATTCTTAAAAGGCATGCCTTTCTCTTTCTAATTTGTGTCTCTTCTTTTGATCTCATTCCTTAGATTAGGACATATGCCTTGCTATATTAAAATTTATTTCTTCTTCATCATAATCATCATCCTCATAACGCTACAACTCCCACATCTTAGTGATTCTCGTAATTACTGCTTCTCTATTTCCTTTAGATTCCAGAGTGTTTTTTGCTCTTTAAGATGTTGTTTCATCAGCATAGAAATTTCTCATGTACATGTACTACGATCATTAGAGTTTGAATATCCACCAGCTAAATGTTATTTAAATCTTGTAATCCCACCACCTTTTCATTTAAATCCACAAAAATTGCATTTAATGTGGAATCTATTATCTTCAAGCTTAGTTCCAAACTTCTATCCAATATCTTCTTCTTATTGCCTTTTTGTGCCATTTCAGTACAAAAATCTTCTCATTATATCTTCTTACACTTTGGTAGTGATGATACATAAACAATATTTATTTTATTATGAATGAACAATATGCAAATTTTGTATATGCATAAATAAATAGCATATATAAACAATTTGTATAAATGATACATATGCTTTCATTTTAGCTTTTATGATACTAATTTTTAATTTTTGTTATAATTATAAATATAATTTTTTATTTTACTTATTTTGTATATTTATATAAATGATAATTATGTTTTCATTGAATTGTTTTATTAAATATATACTTTTCATTGTTATAATTGTTGGTTTGAATCACTTTATTTTAGTTGTTTTTCATAATTTTAATTTTGATTTTTATTATTTTTTCAAAAATTATTGACCTATTTACAAAATAACTATAATTTATAAATAATAAATATGTTTTTAAATAATTACCACTCTATTTTAGTTTTTATGATTATAACTATAATTATAATTATATTTTTTTATTTTACTTAGTAGATTTATATAAATGATAAGTATTCTTTCATTGTTAAATATATAATTTTCCATTGTTATAATTATGGGTTTATAATTTTATATCACTTCAGTTTTTTCATAAATTTAATTTTGATTTTTTTATTATTTTCTAAAAATTTATTTATTTAAATAATAACTTTAATTTTTAAATAATAAATATGTTTTTAAATAATAATAGTTTTAGTTTTTATTAATTTAATTTTAATTATAAAAAAGTACGCTTTCATTGTTAAATATATAATTTTCAATTTTTATAATTATGGGTTTATAATTTTATATCACTCTATTTTAGTTTTTTCTTAATTTTAATTTTGATTTTTTATTATTCATAAAAAATTATTTATTTATTTAAATAATAACTATAATTTTTAAATAATAAATATGTTTTTAAATAATTACCACTCTATTTTAGTTTTTATGATTTTAATTTTAATTTTATTATAATTATAATTTTTTTTATTTTAATTCCTTAGTATATTTTTATAAATGATAAGTATGCTTTTATTGTTAAATATATAATTTTCCATTATTATAATAATGGGTTTATAATTTTCTATCACTCTATTTTAGTTTTTCACAATTTTACTTTTGATTTTTTATTATTTTTTAAATTTTATTTAAATAAAAAATATTTTTTTTTAAATAATTGCCACTCTATTTTAGTTTTTATGATTTTAATTTTCATTCGTATTATAATTATAATTATAAATTTTTATTTTACTTACTTAGTATATTTATATAAATGATAAATATGCTTTCATTGTTAAAATATATAATTTTTCATTGTTATAAGTATGATTTATAATTTTATATCACTCTATTTTAGTTTTTTTGTTTTATCATTTTGAAAAGTTATTTATTTTCTATGTAAATAATAACTATATTTCTAAATAATAAATATGTTTTTAAATAATTATCACTCTATTTTAGTTTTTATTATATAATTTTTATTATAATTATAATTATAATTTTTTTATTTTACTTATTTAGTATATTTATATAAATGATAAGTATGCTTTTTCGAAATTTTATTTATTTAGTGTTTTTATTATTTTATATAAATAACAAGTATATGTTTTCAAATAAAAATATGCTTTGCTTTTAAGTTTTAACGTATATGCAGAATAAAATATATAAATTTGTAATATCAAATTGTTTTTATTATTATTAATTTTTAGTTTAATTTTAAGTCTATTTTAGTTTTTATCATTTTAATTTTAATTTTATCATAATTATAATTTTTTTGATTTTACTTCCTTAGTATATTTTTATAAATGATAAGTATGCTTTTATTGTTAAATATATAATTTTCCATTATTATAATAATGGGTTTATAATTTTCTATCACTCTATTTTAGTTTTTCACAATTTTAATTTTGATTTTTTATTATTTTTTAAAATTTTTTTAAATAATTGCCACTCTATTTTAGTTTTTATGATTTTAATTTTCATTCGTATTATAATTATAAGTATAATTTTTTTATTTTACTTAGTATATTTATATAAATGATAAGTGTGCTTTCATTGTTAAAATATATAATTTTTCGTTGTTATAAGTATGGATTTATAATTTTATATCACTCTATTTTAGTTTTTTCATAATTTTAATTTTGTTTTATCATTTTGAAATGTTATTTATTTTCTATGTAAATAATAACTATATTTCTAAATAATAAATATGTTTTTAAATAATTACACTCTATTTTAGTTTTTATTATTTTAATTTTTATTATAATTATAATTATAATTTTTTATTTTACTTATTTAGTATATTTATATAAATGATAAGTATGCTTTTGGAAATTTTATTTATTTAGTATTTTTATTATTTTATATATATGTTTTCAAATAAAAATATGATTTGCTTTTAAGTTTTAACGTATATGCAGAATAAAATATATAAATTTGTAATATCAAATTGTTTTTATTATTATTAATTTTTAGTTTAGTTTTTCTTAAAATTACAAATAGAACTACAATTTTGAGCATGAATGCTTGACATATGAATCATATAAAAAACTAACAATAAATGTTTTTATAAATTATAGAATACAAAAAGAACTACAATTGCAAATATATTATTTATTTACAAAATAAAAATATAATTCATAAAAATTTAAATAAGAAAACGTTAATAAATATACCTTACAATGGACTCATGGAGTTCTCCTCCTCTACTTCTTCTTCTTGTTCCTCCTCTTCTTTCTTCTTCTTTCTTTCTTTCTTCCTCCTCTCTTCTTCTTCTTTTCTCCCATTTTTACTCCTTCATTTGTCTTAAAGTAATTATTCTTTATCCCTATTTTTGTCCTAAAGCAGGCCTCTAAATGATGGAATATGCTTTACACTATAGCATGCCAAGACCAGCCAACAAAAAATTGAAGGCTCTCATTTCTCCCATTTGTCGTGAACCCAGGCCCCGATACGGAGCCGTATCGTATTGATACCTATGATCGGTCGTAGCATATCCCGGTATAGGAGTGTACTGATGATAGCATATCCCGTCTCCATAGTCATCAAAACCGATATGATACGCCTCGTATCGGGCGTATCGTATTGATATTTCAATCCCTGGTGGAATGGACTACATAAGTTAAGGTGGTCCTACATTGACAAAGCTCAAGTGGGTAATTCATTTCTTGTGTCACTAATGAAGCTTGATTCTTGATCGGGCAGTTAAGATGTTATAGTAGATCCCTCTTTTTCTTTCTTTCTTCCTCCATTTTTTTTCTAATGTTTTTGATGGGCATAAATCTTATCTCAGAAGGCAAACATCTTCAAATGATTTTTTTTCCTTTTTTGTATGATAAATGGATCCCTGGGGTAAACAGATGTGGGAGATATTTTCTAAGCCCTAATCTCGCCCTAGAGTCTTTTTTTTATTATTATTAGATTTTAGAAAAAATGTTTCCGATGGTTATCATCTTTTGTGTGTGGACCTAGTGAGCCTTTGGGGAGAAATGTGGGTCCATTTTAATTACATGTTTATTCTTTTGTCAATAAATACTTATTTGGGGCTTATTTTTCAAATGCTAATAAATGTTTATTTGTGTGGTCTCCCTCTCCACCTAAAAGTACTTATTAGAATAAATAGTTATTTTTAAGCACTTTCGAACTTAGCCTAGTAATGGTAGGATTAGTGGGCACCAAACATTTTGTGACTCGGGTATTTTTTAACTAAATAAATACCATAGTTAATAAAAAAATACAGCTAATTTTCGATCTTTTTCAATAATTTCTTGCTTGGGTATTTTTTGACAATTTAATAATAAAATACTATTAATTGTATTTTTTAATTATTTTTGGTAAATACCCATATTAATATAAAATATTGTTAATTTTAATATTTTAATTATGTTTAGGTTTTTTATAATTCTCTAGATTTTTAATTAATTGTTGGTACTGTTCATTATTATTCAGTAATTTTTGCAATAAAATACTATTAATAAAACACGTTCTGCATTTTAAATTTTCATTAATTTTTATCATTTGTAATGAGTTCATTATGCACAATAAAGGTCTCAACTCATAAAAAACATTAATTAATTAAAAATGCATTAATACAAAGTTATCTAATAATATCATTAAAACTATCAATTAATATGTTTATATTTAATTTCTTATCCTTAATTAATTGTTGGTATTTTTTATTATTATTCAGTAATTTTTGCGATAAAATATTTTTAATAAAATGGGTTCTACATTTTAAATTTTCATTCATTTTTATCATTTTTAATGAGTTCATTATGCATAATAAAAGTCTCAACTCACAAGTTATCTAATAATATTATTAAAACTATTAATTAATATTTTTATATTTAAATTTCTTATTTTTATTAGCGCTTATTAAGTTTGATTTTTAAGCGGAATTGAAACACATTTTTAATATTTACTAAGTTTTGTTAATATTTATTTTTAGTGAAAGTTTAGTGGATTTTTAAATTAATAAATTGTTTATTGTTTAACCTCAACATATTTAAATTAATATGTTTTGTTAATATTTACTATGTATGTATGTATATATATGTATTAAAATTGGACTGTCCGTGTCAGCATGTCTTTTCATTGAGAGAAGTTATTATCTATTTTCTCCATTTTTTGCATTTTTTCTTATTTTCTTTTGTTTTAAAAATATAAAACAATAATCATTGCTTATCTTGATTAAATTAATAAAGCTACACACTAATAGAGAGAGACCTTTGGATTTTCAAAGGCCTCTTATTTTAATGCATGTCATATTACAATTAGAAAAGACATTTAAGAGAGAGAGAGAGAGAGAGAGAGAGAGAATAGTAATAATATCAATCAAATAATATAAATAGGTTGGGGTTAAACAATAAAAAAAATTATTAATTTAAAAATAAGAGTTCTTGGAAATCCCAAAGGTTTCTCTCTAATAGTGTGTAACTTTATTAATCTAATCAAGATAAGCAATGATTACTATTTTATATTTTTTAAACAAAAGAAAATAAGAAAAAATGGAGAAAATGGAGAAAATGCTTCTCTCAAAGGAGAGACATGTTGACATGGACCGTCCAAAGTTAAGGTGGTCCCTACATTGACAAAGCTCAAGTGGGTCATTTCTGGTGTCACTAATGAAGCTTGATTATTAATCAGACGGTTAAGATGTTACGGCAAATCCCTCTTTCCTTCTTTCTTCCTCCATTTTTTTCTAATGTTTTTGATGGGCATAAATCTTATTTTAGAAGGCAAACATCTTCAAATGATTTTTTTTTCCTTTTCTGGTATGATAAATGGATCCCTGGGATAATGGAATGTGGGAGACATTTTCTAAACCCTAGTCTCGCCCTAGAGTCTTTTTTTTATTACATTTTAGATAAAATATTTCTAATGGTGATCATCTTATGCGTGTGGACCCAGTGATTCTTTGGGGAGAAATGTGGGTCTCATTCTAATCACATGTTTATTTTTTGTTAATAAATACTTATTTGGGGCTTATTTTTCAAACACTAATAAATGTTTATTCGTGTGGTCTCCCTCTCTTCTTAAAAGAAGTATTTTTTTTATAATTAGTTATTTTTAAGCAGCTTTGAACTTGACCTAGTAATAGTAGGATTTATGGGCACCAAACATTTTGTGACTTGGGTATTTTTTAACTAAATAAATACCATAGTTAATAAAAAATACAGAAAATTTTTCAATATTTTCAATTATTTCTAGCTTGGGTATTTTTTTGATAAATTAATAATAAAATACTATTAATTGTACTTTTTAATTATTTTCGATAAATACCCTTATTAATATAAAATACTGTTAACTTTCAATGTTCTTAATTATTTTTAGTATTTTAATTATGTTTAGGTTTTTTAGAATTTTCTAGATTTTAATTAATTGTTGGTATTTTTCATTATTATTCAGTAATTTTTGCAATAAAATACTATTAATAAAACATGTTTTGCATTTTAAATTTTCATTAATTTTTATCATTTGTATTGTGTTCATTATGCACAATAAAGTTCTCAACTCATAAAAATTATTAATTAATTAAAAATACATTAATACAAAGTTATCTAATAATATTATTAAAACTATCAATTAATATTTTTATTTTTAAATTTCTTATTTTTAATTAATTATTGGTATTTTTTCATTATTATTAAGTAATTTTTGCAATAAATACTATTAATAAAATGGGTTCTGCATTTTATATTTTTATCATTTTTAATGAGTTCATTATGCACAATAAAGATCTCAACTCATAAGTTATCTAATAATATTATTAAAACTATCAATTAATATTTTTATATTTAAAATTGTCATTTTTATTAGTGTTTATTAAGTTTGATTTTTAAGTATAAAAGAAACACATTTTTAATATTTACTAAGTTTTGTTAATATTTATTTTTAGTGAAAGTTTAGTGGGTTTTTAAATTAATAAAGTTTTTATTATTTAACCTCAACCTATTTATATTATTACTATTCTCTCTCTCTCTCTTAAATGTAATAATCTATACATGCATACATACATACATACATACATACATACATACATACATACATACATACATACATACATACATACATACATACATACATACATACATACATACATACATATATATATATATATATTAAAATTGGACGGTCCATGTTAGCATGTCTCTCCTTTGAGAAAAACTATTTATCTATTTTCTTCATTTTTGCAATTTTTCTTATTTTCTTTTGTTTTAAAAATATAAAACAATAATCATTGCTTATCTTGATTAGATTGATAAAGCTACACACTATTAGAGAGAGACCTTTGGGTTTTCCAAGGCCTCTTATTTTAATGCATGTTATTATTACATTTAAGAGAGAGAGAGAGAGAGTAGTAATAATATTTGGGCTTAGTGCCACTTTGGTCCCTAAACTTTAAAATGTGACAATTCAATACTCAAACTTTTAAAACGTGACAATCTAGTACTTGCCATTAACTAGTTATTAAGCAGCCATTAAGTAGCATTTAAAGAATACACAAATGCCCTTCAAATGTTATTTAGTTTTCTTTATCAACCATCTAAACATGGACAAAAAATTAATAGTTCCAAATCTTTGCCTTTTCCATTCAAGAAAGTTGGGGTCACATTTGAGTGGACATTCTGATGACCCCAACTTTGTTGAATGTAAGAGGCAAGGATTTGAGACTATTAATTGTTTGTCAATGTTTGGATGGTTGAAAAAGAAAATTAGATGACACTCGAAGGATATTTGTGTCTTTTTCAAATTCCACTTAATGGTTGGCTAACAACTAGTTAACAACAGGTACTGGATTGTCATGTTTTGAAAGTTCGGATACTGAATTGTCACATTTTAAAATTCGGGGACCAAAGTGGCACTAGGCCCAAAGCACAGGGTACTAATCGGGAATTTTCCCATAATATAAATAAGTTGAGGTTAAACAATAAAAATAAATTTATTAATTTAAAAATAAGAGGCCTTGGAAAACCCAAAAGTCTCTCTCTCTCTCTCTCTCTCTTAAATGTCTTTTTTAAATGTAATAATAACATGTATTAAAATAAGAGGCATTGGAAAACCTGAAAGTCTCTCTCTAATAGCGTGCAACTTTATATATATATTTACTAGTTTAAAAAGCACGAATGGCCTCAAGAATATTTCTGGAATTTTCTAAAGACAAAGTTTACCCCTCTATATTTAAATTTATTGATAAAGAGTGAGGGTGAATTGGTAATTGGTTCTTGATATTAAATGAGTTGAAAATAGGTAATTTAAAGATATTCAATGCATTCAATTCTCTCTCATTAAATCCAACATTTATGTTGTTAACTTGCATTCATGTTCATTGAATCATATATTTAAGTCATTTTTTTTGTTTTTCTCATCATTAAGTTCTATTAATTAAATTCATACTTAATAAATTAATAATTCCAATAACATAAAAGCTTATATTTGTAAAATCTACCTAGAAAAATAGTGTTTTCATCTAAGTGGTGGAAATAAATTAAATTATTTTCGATTAAATGGCTTAATCCATGTTGCCACGATTAAATAATAAAATTAAAAATAGATAAAATGAAAAAAATAGAAATTAAAAGAAATTGGGAACATTTTTAGCATGCATATTAAACAACAATAAGTATAATAAATAAGAAATGTTTTTATTAATGATGTAAATGGAATGTAAAATTTAAAACCAATTGGAAATAAAAATATTTTCCTATTCTCTCTAATTAAATCCTATTTTTAAGATATATTTTTCTCATCATTAAATTCTTGTAAGTAAATCTACAATATTAATTTTAATAATATAAAAATAAATATTTTGAAAAGTACTTTAAAAATAAAACCATTTTCTTCCCTCTCGGTGGTGGGTAAGCAACTTGACCATTTGGGGTTAAATGGATTAATAAATAATGCCATAATTAAATAATAAAATTTAAAATAAATAACTATGAAATGTAAGAAGTATTTTTATTAATGATGAAAATGAAATGCCAAATTCAAAATCTACCTAGAAATGAAATGATGCCATAGTCAAATAGTAAAATTTTTAATAATAGAAAATACAAAGAATCACAAAAATAAAAAAAAAGATAGAGAAAATTTTGGGCACATACCTAATGTTATATATTTATAAAAAATAAAATATTGGGTACATCTCTAATATTGTGCTTTCATTATATTGAACAAAAATAAGTTTTATATATAAGAAATAATTTTATCAATGATGAAAATGTAATACAAAATTTAATGTTTAACCTAGAAATCAACCAATTTTTATTTTTAGATGGTGGTTTAGTGATTTGAGTCAAATGATACCATAGACAAACAAAATTTAAGTGTGATAAATAAAAAATATTTTATATAATGTAAATGAAATATATAATTTAAAAAGAAAATTATAGTCAAAGTCAATTGTAAGTTTAAAATTAGGTTGCAGGTTGGTCCAGAAACCAACAAAACTCTGACAACCGGCTATACATTTCAAATTATAAAAACCCCCGCCATGTCATTGGAGGCTTATCTGGTTGTTGCCAACATGAGACTCTTAGTCCATGTTGGACATTGCAAAAAACCTATACTGAAAATAGGTTATAAGTTTCTCTCCCACTCCCTTTGTCTCTCAATCTCCCTCCCTTCTCTTGCACTCTCACAGTCATCTCTCGACCTCTTGCTCTCTTTGTCTCTCCCACTCTCTCAACTTCGATCTATAGCCAAATCAAAACCTCTCACTCTCTCTCTCTATTGTTCTCCCTCGATCTTTCTCATTCTTCTCCCTCATTCATCCTCTCGGTCAATATTTCCTTATCCCATAATCTCTGTCATTCTCTAGTTGGTATAAATTTTATAGCCAAGAGCTTCTTGTGATTTTTTATTAAATTGGTGTAATAATTCTTGAACCATACCAAGTTGGTCTCATGTTCTTTTATACGATTTGATTAATACCATATAAGTGTGTAAGAAAAAAAAAAAAACGAGAGAGGGAGCAGGAAATAAACTGAGGGAGAATGATAGAAATTAAGGGAGAATGAGAAATCGACCGATAAAGAGAACGAGAGAGATTGAGGGAGAAGGATAGATAGAGAGAATGAGAGAAATTGATATAGAAAACATAAATACAAAAATCAAAAACCATTTTTATTTATTTTCAAATCACATAGCCATTGAGCAGATAAAGACGACTGTGAGTGAGAGAGAGAGAGAGAAACTAAAAACCTTTTTTTTTTTATTTTCCCATCACCCAACATTAAGGGGCAATTTCAGTATAAGCTTTTTGTTGTGTCCAACATGGATTAAGAGTCTCATGTTGGCAATAACAACATAAGCCTCCAATGACATGGCGAGGGTTTTTATAATTTGAATTGTAGAGCTGGTTGTCAAAGTTTTGTTGGTTTATGGACCAACTTGTAGCCTAATTTTAAATGTACAACTGGCTCCAACTATAATTTTCCCTAATTTAAAACTAAGCCAAAGCAATGCTATTTTCTTATCTAGATGGTGGGCCATTGATATAACCTTTCAAAAAAACCCATGATGTCATAATTGAATAATAAATATTTAAGTTTATCTGTAATCATATTGTTACTTTTATTAATTTTCAATTTCTATCTTAACTATGATACATCTAAAATTCAAGTAATTATCTAGATGGTGGGCCAATTTATCTTTAATCATATATATATATATGCTTCTTCACATGCGTGCATGCCATCCCCATGAAGACTTATGCAGACGTAGTGGAATGGACTACGAAAGTTAAGGTGGTCCCTACATTGACAAAGCTCAAGTGGGTCATTTCTTGTATCACTAATGAAGCTTGATTCTTGATCGGATGGTTAATATGTTATGGCAGATCCCTCTTTTTTTCTAATGGTTTTGATGGGCATAAATCTTATCTCAGAAGGCAAACATCTTCAAATGATTTTTTTCCTTTTTTTGTATGATAAATGGATCCCTGGGATAAAGGGATGTGGGAGACATTTTCTAAGCCCCATTCTCACCCTAGAGTCTTTTTTATTGTTATTAGAATTTAGATAAAATGTTTCTGATGGCGATCATCTTGTGCGTGTGGACCCAGTGAGTCTTTGGGGAAAAATGTGGGTCCCATTCTACTCACATGTTTATTTTTTTTGTCAAAATATATATACTTATTTAAGGCTTATTTTTCAAATGCTAATAAATGTTTATTCATGTGGTCTCCCTCTCCACCTAAAAGAAGTACTTATTAGAATAAACAATTATTTTTAAGCACTTTCGTACTTAGCCCGGTAATGGTAGGATTTGTGGGCACCAAACATTTTGTGACTTGTTTTTTATGTTCATGATCTTATAGTTTCTTCTTATACTTGTAAAATTAGATTAGAGCTTAAATATATAATTAGACTTTTAAGTTTATTGGTCTAATGTGTGGAAGTTGATTTATTATTAAATGAGTCCAATCGAAGATGCAAAGGTCAACTTGGATTTCTCAAAAGTCAAAACCCTAGTTGCAAGTTTGCTCAAAAGTCAAAACCTTGGGCTCCGTTTGCTTTGTGGGAATCGAGGTTTGAAATTGCAATTAGAATGACCTATTTGAATCTGTTTGGTTGGATAGATTTGATAGAATAGGATTTCAATTTCCCGTCGCAAAATAAAAGAGGTGACTTAAGAACCTCCAACCCTATTTCTCTTTTCCCGACACTAATCCTTTGGGAGTTGTATATGTCTTATGAAATCTAATTCTAATTCTTATATGAAAGAAAAAGGTAGGGAGCAAAGTGCTAACTATTGGATTTTAATCTCATAAGAGATTAAATCCAGTGGGTTTGATCGGTCAATTACATGAGAAATTGCACCTGCACACTTGTTTGGAAAATTAGCTTTTCTCTTAGAAAACCCAGTTTTGAACTTGTCTCACATTGGAAAATTATAAGCTTTGTTTTCAATATTTTAGTAGGAGCTGATTTACACTCCTTAGAAATAGTAGAGGAGAGTATGGGGGTTTGATACCACGCAATGCGCACGCACGCGTGTGCGCGGCGCAATGAGGCGCTCTAGAGGCGCACTTTACACGCACCCACGTGTCTCGTGAAGGGCGGCTTTGGTTTTGGTGCAATGCTGACCGTTGATCACCGTTGATGAGATCAACGGTCACCATTCGATCGGGTGTGATCAAGAGGCACAATTCAAAGTTAACAGTCATTAACTGTTAACTACCTTTTAAATAGTCACAATGTTTGAAATTGTGATTGTTCAAGGTGCCTTCTCTGAACCAGCACCTACCTTTTCTTCATACCTCCTCATATACTATTTAAGGAGCATGAATCAGACTTCAAAAACACACATTTTCGAAATCCACTTTCTCTCTCTCTCTCTCTCTCTTTCTCTCAGTCCGGTATGCTACAGTCTCACAGAAGGTTTCTTCGGATATTCTTCAACTTTGCTGGTTGCAGATTCTTGCCCAAGGCTTTGTTGTATCCTAGGAACGGATTTGCCTGTAACCCAACATCAAACTCAGTGAAACTGAGTGGGGGCAAATAACGTTCTAAAGATAGTATCTTCAGACGCGTCTCAGAGCTTCTTCTCCAAAGTTACAGTGACCCCATTTCCCATCACTAACTTGCTGGTTGGTAAGGTCTTCTGCTGGTCATAGTAGAGATTTGGGATCAAATTCTACCTGCATCTGAGTTGGGGGATGGGATACCCTAGTTGTGTAGCCCTTGAAAACAAATTAAAAAAAAAAAAAACAACAACAGATAGGCAAAATAGACAATTTATTTCAAAGACATTTCAATTCTGATTCTAATTCTGACTACAAACGATATAGACTCTTAGTTCTATTGATGTAAACTAGTGTTTTTATGCATTTCTAACCTAGTCAGTTAGGTCATAGTTTAATGACCCGGTCACAACCCAATTAGAATCAATCTCTAATCCACTATGTTGACAAACCCGATGGATGAATTTAGTCAATTACTTGTCAGTCCAAATATTTGAACATGGTGTATTGGATTGATCTATTGGCTTAAGGGAAATGGTTCAACCTCCAGGTTGGATTTTAAAATACCGATGCAAACATAGATAGAATCAGATCTGGTTGTAACTTGTAAATTTGTAATCAGGTCTACCACTAAAGAGGTCTGATATGAGTAAATGGTAGGATCTAGATCCATTTAGTTCATGTGGAATCCTTGTCAGTTAAAGGGTGGAAAAAGTATGGTCCAAGTGATGTGGGTTCTTTAGTTTACAAAATATCTATACTAATTTAAAAAGTATCAATAGCTTCAAGAATATTTTTGCAATTTTGTGATGACAAAATTTATCTTTTATATTTAAATTTATTGATAAAAATGAGGGAAAATAGGGTAATTAGATATTGATATTAAATGAGTTGAAAAGAGTTAATTTTAAGATATTCAATGCATTCAATTATCTCTCATTAAATCTAACATTTAAGTAATTAATTTGCATTCACCTTCATTGAATCATATATTTAAGGCTTCTTTGTTTCTTCTCATCATTAAATTCTATAATTAAATACATACATTCAATTATCTGGAAAAAATAGTGTTTTCATCTAGGTGGTGGTAAGAAATTAAACCATTTGTGTCAAATGGGCCAATCCATGTTGACACAATTAAATAATAAAATTCAAAAATATATAAAATGAAAAAAATATAGAAATTAAAAAAAACATGAACGTTCTTAACATCATATATTTGACATATTAAACAATAATAAGTATGATAAACAATGTTTTAAAAACCGACCCAGAGGCCGACCCACTTTTGCCATTAGGTTACAGGTCACCAATTCGACTATTAAGGTCAAACGAGTCAAACCGCTTTGCATCAACACTATGTGTGTGTGTGTGTGTACATGTGTAAAAATACATATTTTATCAATAAATAGTATAATTATGTTTTACATATATCATAGTTATGTTTTACATATATTACATATAATGTGTCTATTATGTTATATTTATTTTTGTTTTTTAATTTCATATTAAATTTTTATTTATAAAAATATTAAAAATTAAAATTTGGGGCCAAAAAATGTTTTTTTTTTTTGCAAAAATAGCAGTGCAAGGCGCATAATGCCCTTGGGATGTATAGATCTTGTAAAGTTACTCAAAATGAAAAAAAAAGATAACTCCAATCGGACATTGGAGTGCAAAGTAATGGCTTCCAAAAGTTCGCACATAATTAACTACACAACCTGCAACCTGGTTATTGGGTCAAATGGGTCAATGGTTGAACTACCCAAGTTAGATGGTTTTTAACCAAAAGGGGAGGTTTCAATAGAACCAAACCTAAAATCAAGGCCGAGTAACGGTTCGAACGGTTCAATCGACTAGGTCAACAACAAGTTGAAAACATTGGTGATAAATAAGAAATGCTTTTATTAATGATGGAAATGAAATGTAAAATTTAAAACCAATTGAAAGTAAAGCTATTTTTCTATTATCTCTCATTAAATCTCATATCTAAGGTATATTCTCTTATTAAATCCTATATTTAAGATATATTTTTCTCATCATTGAATTGTACTAATTAAATCCATAACATTAATTTTAATAATATAAAAATAAATAATTTGAAAACAAAACCATTTTCTTCCTTCTCAGTGGTGGATAAGCAATTCAACCATTTGGAGTCAAATCCGTTAATAAATAATGTCATAATTAAATAATAAAAATTAAAATAAATAAAATATATAATACAAAAAAAAGAACTAGGCATGACATTAATATTGTATACTCATTATGCTGAACAAAAATAATTATGAAATGTCAGAAGTATTTTTGTAAATGATAAAAATGGAATGCCAAATTAAAAGCAACCTAAAAATGAAATGATGCCATAGTCACATAATAAAATTTTAAAAAATAGAAAATACAAATAATCACAAAAATAAATATTATTCATAAAATATAATGCAATATATTTATAAAAAATAAAACATTGGATACATATATAATATTATACATTTATTATATTGAGCAAAAATAAATATTATACATAAGATATAATTTTATCAATAATGGAAATGTAAAACAAAATTTAATGTCAACTTAGAAATCAAACTATTTTTCTTTTTGAGTCATGGGTTAGTGGTCTGGGCCAAATGGATTAATAGATGATATAATAGTTAATAATAAATATTTAAATATAATAAAAAAGTAAAAGTATTCAAAATAATATATAAAAAATTATATATTAATTATGTCAAACAAAATTTAAGTGTGATAAGTAAAAATTATCTATATAATGTAGATGGAATATATAATTTAAAATTGATCCAAAAGCAAAGCTATTTTTGTATTTAAATGGTGGGTCAATGATCCAACTTTTCAAAGAAATTCATGATGTCATAATTGAATAATAAATATTTAAAAAAAGATAGAACACAAAAGATAAAAAAGTATAGAGTTTTGTTAAAGACATTTTGAAACATTTCTAATGTTATATAATCATCATATTAAATAAAAATAATTGTTAAAATAAAAATAAAAAATAAAAATAAAAATAATAATTATTATTGTAATTTAAAATTTCTATAGGTGCACATTTAGTACAAGTATTTAAGTTTATTTTTAACCATATTGTTACTTTTATTAATTTTCAATTTCTATCCTCACTATGATATATCTAAAATTCAAGTGATTTATATGAAAAAAAAATTCATACATGCAACACGCGTGCTTAATTACTAGTACTATAAAATATTTGTTAATCATATTGGATAGGGATGTAAATGAAGATTTGAATCGGGATATATCCAAATTTGATATGATAACATAAATCTTATATCCAATTCAATTGGATCTCATAAAAGGTCAATTTAAATTCAAATCTAATGTGAGGTGACCCAACCCAACCCATTCGAGGCTGGGAGGCCCAACCCACGAGCACTAGTATAAATAGGGGTGCCCCTTCCAGGTAAGGGGGATCGAATACAATCTACATCTGGACTTGGAACTGACCTCAAAAGCTATATCCTAATTTCCCTCTTCGTATCCCGTACTAACTTGACCGTCGGAGACTCTGCCTCGGGTTCTCACCCGGGGCTTTTGACGTATTCTACCTTACAGCACCTCGGCCACCTGCCCTCGACTTCTACAGTACTTGGAGCCCTCTCTGCCTTGGCCTGCATACCTCGGCCTCGGCAACAAGCTCCCCGAACCCTCGAACCTTCGGCCAGTCTTTGAAGTCTAGGGACAAAATTACTTGTCCTCAGCCATCCCGAGCATCAACAATTGGCGCCACTTGTGGGAAGCGTCACTAGGACATTCCCTAGAAGAACTTTAACAAGCTAACAAGTCCCTAAGCTCCAACCAATCAACATGGTATGAAGAACAAGAAATACATAAAATCTTGTCACCAATGAACAGTTCCAGGCCGTGCTCTGCCGCCTAGAATACATGGCACAGCGAGTCGAGTAGAGAAAACCCCAGGCAGGAGGTCACCCCGCCAGGGAGTCGACACAGCCGGGCCAGCATGGGTCCACCAGCCAATCGGTTCCCAACCTTGGCCACTAGCAGTGGGCCAAGTCCTCAGAGTCTGATAGTAGTCACCCAAACGACCCGCTCTCCCAAACCCAGACCTCCTAACCGAAGGGAGGACAACTCCAGACCTCCCAACCAAAGGGAGGAGGAACCAGAACGATCGGAGGATAGCCGCCAGCCCTTCGAGCAGCATCACCGATGCCGAAGGGCCAATTCGAGGGACAAAGGTGGACACCACGATTGCCTCAGTGCCCATTCCAGGGCCAAGGGCCGGCGTCGAGCCTCTTCCCCTCACGTCTCAGACCTCCGGGAAGTTCTGAACGACCGTCACGCTAAGTGCTAAGCACGCGGTCTCAACTCTGAGCACTCCAGAGTCCGTGCCAAGCACCACCGTGTTCGTGAAGACCGGGATGGCGTGCAGGCCATGCCCGACCCCATGTTTTCCAAACTCCGAGCCGAGCTTGAAGCTATTAAAGCTGAGCTCCAACAGGTTAAGGGAGGCTAAACTGATACCTCGGCCGGACAAAGCAACTACCCATGAGGAACCCTGGTAGCCATGCTATCCATTAACCAGGGCCGCCCCGCAAGGGAAGTTGGTCTAGGAGTGCCAAGGTTAGGCACCCAAGGAGGTCGACCACCCCTCCTCAAAGAGGACGTTAAGCTTTTGGTGGTCTGCCTGAAAATGACATCAATTCTCCCAAAAATCTTACAGGAAAAAATGATGATGGTGTCCCTTAACATAAGCCTGCCAAGTGTAGGCAAGGCTAAGCCTATGTCAGACCATGAGAGGCTCCCCCACTCAATCCATTGTCGTCCTCAACAATGGCTCTTCTTGTGAATGGGCATTTGTGTCCCATGCCATCCACTTGTCTGCCAGTTCCTGGGCTCGCCTGGCCAACCCGGGTCTCGCCTATATTGGTGTCTATTTATGGGAACATAACCATTTCACCATGCCGCCCTACCTGGACTTCACCCCCTGTGTTGAGGTTACTCAAACTGCGCAATGGCTATGCCATTGAATTGTGTAAAAGAAGGGCCCACGAAGAAATTGGATGTGGTGCTTCGTGGAGGTCTGCCCCATGTATCATCTTTACCTCAAGGTTCGACTGTCTTCTTGGTATCTTTTCGGTGGTGCTGTCGAACATGATGTGATAGGTCTACTCTTGCTGTTGGCGATGTGTCCTGGGTAGCCTTTCACCATGCTGGCCTGCAGACTTCACCTCGCCGTGTGCAGGTTACTCAAACCTAGTCCATGGCTTATGCTCTCTTGGCCCTCGAAACTACACTTCACCTCATCGGTTCGGACTACATCTTCGCTCCAAGGGGGCCCCAATGTGCTGCAGCCTCAAGGAGATCTGACTGCAATGTGCATGAGCGTGGAAACTTTTACCCATGATGTTGCCAAACATGCACTCGCCTTGTGATGTATTGTTGCTGCCGCAAGTGTTCCACCTTGTTGATGAACTGAGCATGTCCTCCTGATACCTTGCCGATGCAGGGCCGCCATGCTCCAACGGCTAGTGTACCCACATTCCTATCATTTCAATATTGTGGCTTCCACCAAGGACCTGTTCTATGCAAAACTGCCACTTCAGTGATATTCCTTGACCAACCATCGACACCAACCAATTTCAGACTGTTGCCCCCGCCTTAGTATTGCTTCAGACAAAGCTACAGAACAATGGCTCATCCATCATGAAACCAAGATGTAGGTGCACCACCCATAACTCACTAAAATGAATAGCAACTGATGTCCATGAGGAAGCATGGCACTCCCCCACTCAAACCACCACAATATGCCTTCCACAAAAAGGCTCACATGTCTGCCCTTGCAAGGGCACTGTTTTAGGCTCATTAGAATGGGGATGCGAACAATGGCCTCTTGCCAGGCCTGGTGTGAATTCTTGCTTGAACTCAAGTGGAAGTGACTAGGGACGGGGCACTTTGCTAGCTTGCTTTGATACCAACTATCACAGGGGTAGTTCTGCAACGGAAGAAACCCATGTGGCGTCCAGGACAAGCCTTTTGTATGCTTGGAGCTAGGAGTTGCCCGATGAGATGGCTCCACCAAGATTAGTAGTACTACATCATGACCTCAAGTCGCATGGCCGGGGCACTCGGCTGGCTCTGGCCGGTCCATGGGAAGCGCCTCTTATGTGCTAAAGGGGGACGACCATAATGAGAGGCGACTGGGCGCTAATGAGAGGTGACTGGGCACCAATGTGAGGGGTCTCTTGTATGCCGATGATGTGGGCACCTGTGTGCCATGATGAGAGGCAACCGCTTGGGCCAGAACACACCCGTGCGCTAGGGGCAATGAGATAGCTCATTCAGCTTGGGCAAGGGGTTGGCATGGTGAAGGGTCAAGCTTGAGCCAGACCCGCATGCCAAGCCTCCCTTGAGTGTCGGTAGCACAGTGCCGGTTAGGCACCCAAGGAGGTCGACCACCCCTCCTCAAAGAGTACGTTAAGCTTTTGGTAGTCTGCCTGAAGATGACATCAATTCTCCCAAAAATCTTACAGGCGAAAAAGATGATGGTGTCCCTTAACGTAAGCCTGCCAAGCATAGGCAAGGCTAAGCCTATGTCAGACTATGACACATGAGAGAGGCATAGAGCATCGGGATGGAGCCCTCGAGAAGAAGAGGAAGAACGGGGACTAGGGCCGTAGCAACAACAATAGGAAGCCACCGGCTTCGGCCTTGGCTTACAACTAGTACATGCCACTCAACTCCACCCGCACACAGATTTTAATGTAGATCGGGCAGGAGAAATTTATATAGTGACCTGAAAAATTGAAGAACCCCCACAGGGGGAACCCCAAAAAATACTGCAAGTTCTACCAAGGTACCGGCCACGACACCGAGGACTGTTATGATCTAAAAAACAAGATAGAGTCTCTCATTCATCGAGGCCACCTCAAGCAGTACGTTGGAGGTGAGGCCAGCCCGTTGGGCCACTCGACCCATGAACAGGTCTACTGGCAGGGGTGTACGGCCTCTGATGCGTATTGCTTACACTAGCAAGTGCACTAGCCGATCAAGTAATAAAGTGATGAGTAGAGTATCGCTCCCACGAGGATTTATCCAATAACTAATAGTAATAAATCAGTCAATTGTTATATGATAAACCGAATTCTTAACCTAATCAAAATCTGAGTTCCTAACTAGCAAACTATCCTAATCAATTTGGATTAAACCACCTTCATGTAGAGAGAAGCAAGGTTGTATAAGAACACTAACAGATTCGGTCCAGCAATTAATTCATGAAGTTATTCAATTGAATTGGGATTCAGCCATAGTTTGGTGAAACCCTAATGGCATAAGCAGCCTCTCTTGAGCACAACTCATCCTATCCATGGGTGACAATTCTTATATCTCTATCAAGAATTTAATCCCCATGGATGCATTAAGAGCAAGCAATTCAAAGGGCATCAATTCAGATTTGAATGAACACCAACCGAATCACACAAATTATCTCTAAGATGTGCTAGATTCGGTTCTTGATTAGCAGATCTGATTACCTAACTTCTTTCTCAAGCAATTCAGACAATCCAAGAATCAAGAACAATTCAGCCAAGACTGTTCTAACAATTAAAACCCTAACCAAGAAACATCAAGAATGAATCCAATCAATCGAATAACCCTAGAGAACTAATTACAAATCTGAAACATCATCAATCATGGTTTGAATTCTAGAAAGAAAACGAAATTAATTGACAAAGTTGCATGAAACCCTAGCTGAATTCGGTTACCAATTGCGCAGAACCAAAGAAGAAGATAACCTAGAATTTTGCTTCAATCTTCAATTTCTTGGATGTGATTCTCCTCCAATTCGCATTCAACAACCTTCTTCTTCCTCTAAATCTTCTCCTTTCTCATTTCTCGCGCCTTTCTTCTCTCGTTTCTCCTTTTGGAGGTCTGAACCCTTTTCTCCCCTTTCTCTTCTCCTTTTTTTCCTTTTCTCTCTAGCCTCCTCTCTCTTCTAAAAGGTAGCCGCCTTTAGGACCCCCTTGGGCTGCACTTGGGCCTCCCACTTGGTGGGCTGAAAGGTCTCCCTTGGAGAGTCTCAGCTGGGCTCTCTTCTTGGTGTCCCTCATGGGGCTTTGCTTCTTTATGGGCCGAAAGTGCCCTCCTTATGACTCTCGGTTGGGCCTGTCTTCTAGATGGGACGAATTGCTTCCACATTTTCTCTCTCAACAAGGTTTTATGCTATCTTCCCCCTAAGCTAGTCCACACTCTTGAATTCCTGAAATCATTCTCAATTAGAGTGAGGAACCATGCAAATTATCATCAAAACCATGCATAAAACAATAGAAATGTTGTGTAGCTTGTGCACACATCAAACTCCCCCACACTTAAGCTTTTGCTTGTCCTCAAGCAAAGATATCACCCATAAACTGATCAACCCCCAGATTATTACCATCTACCAGATGAATTTTTGGATGAGAATGCATTAAGTGGTCAGGAAACCTGCATAATTATTCAGATTTATTCCTATAATTAGCCATTCTTATCGCATACATAAGAGCAAAGGAAGGGGAGAATATGAGATCCTTCATTCACTTCCATTCAATATGTATAGCAACTCCTTGACCGCCAATATTAACCATTACTTTGAGCTCGGTCTCAAATTTGTTAATGCATCTAATAAAATGTTCAACCACATTTTGTCCCTTCAAACCTCAACCGTCACCGAATTCTTTTCTTTCCCCTTTTTTTTGATGTGAGTGCATTTTATGCTCCTTCTCACACTGGGCACTTTCTTCTCTCTTTTTTTTTTTTGTGTGAGTGCATTTTATGCTTCATCTCACACTGGTCATAGGCTAGAGGCAGATAACAATACTCATATTCCAAGTTGCTAGTTTTACTATTCAGCTTGGAATAGTAGAGTTGGGACTAAACTCATATCATAAACCGCTAGTTTTACTATTCAGTTCATGACAGCGGAGTCATTTGGACTTTGTCCCTTTCTCTTTTTCTTTTTTTTTTTTTTTGCTTTTGCAATTGTTGAACTTCATGCATTAATCGGTTCAGATGTGGACTAATAGCTCAAATGATCCTTAAGATGTCAATCAAGTGCATTATACACATGAAGAGAGTTAGGGCTGGTCATAATAAAAGTCCTATTCGACTTCCTTAACCTCATGCAATGTGATAAATTTGGATCATTCACAAGAATAAATTCTAACACTTACATTGATTTCCCTCAACTTATTGTATTCCCTCTTGGAATTCACCTTATAATCAGAAATAATCTTGAGGAAATTTCAGTTTATTCGGCCTATCAATGCATGTATGTGTTGGGGTGATTGAGGTGCATAGCTACGGCCTAACTCCCCCACACTTAACATGAACATTGCCCTCAATGTTCCTAATGCGAGAATGTGAAGATGAATCCAGCAATGAGGGTCTTTTCCTGAAGAGCATTATCAAGTAATGAGAGGGGTTTAGAGGACTTCCCTGAAGAGTGTTCTGAAATCTGGAATAGCTCCCTTGTTTGGAACCTCTAGCTGCTAAGAACCACAAGAAACTGAATGGAGAGAATGATAAACACTCAGAGAGATCAGCAATCTACCAAGTTAACATCCTAGACAAGAAACTCGAATGATACAGAAAAGAAAAGTAGAAAAACAAATAAAAATAAAAACTACTCATCAGTATTAGGTTGCCTCCTAATAAGCGCTTGTTTTCAGTTTGAAGCTCGACCTTCTAGTAGGATCACCGGTCATCTAGGTATACAGTGGATGGAGTAGGCAATGTTCCACCCACTATATATGGCTTGAGGCGCTGACCATTGACCTTAAATGTGCCTTGTGTCGAGTGAGTGACCTCTATGGCTCCATAAGGAAAAACCTGTGTCATGGTGAAGGGTCCAGACCATCTCGATTTCAGCTTGCTCGGGAACAACCGGAGACGTGAATTATGCAATAACACTTGCTGGCCCACATGAAAATCACGTCTCAACAAATTCTTATCATGCCATCTTTTTGTTCTCTCCTTGTAAATCTTGGCATTCTCATAGGCTACAAGTCTGAATTCATCCATCTCATTCAGCTGCAATCGCCTCTCGGCTTCTGTGGCCTGCAAATCAAAATTTAAGAACTTTAGTGCCCAATATGCCTTATGTTCCAGCTCAACAGGTAAATGACATGCCTTACCAAAGACTAGCCTATATGGGAACATGCCGATGGGTGTTTTATATGCAGTTCTATATGCCCACAATGCATCATCTAGTTTGATTCCCCAGTCTTTCCTAGAAGAGTCTATTGTCTTCTCCAAGATTCTTTTGAGTTCCCTATTAGCTAATTCGACTTGGCCATTGGTTTGAGGGTGATATGGGGTTGCTAATTTATGCGTAACACCATATTTTTGCATCAGCAGCTCAAATTGGGTGTTGTAGAAATGAGTTCCCCTATCACTAATTATAGCTTGAGGTGTGCCGAATCGGGTGAATAGCTTTTTAAGGAAGTGTACTACCCTCCTAGAGTCATTTGTGGGTAAATCCGTGGCTTCCACCCATTTGGATACATAATCAACAGCAACTAGGATGTACTTGTTACCAAAAGAATTCGGGAAGGGTCCCATGAAGTCTATACCCCATACATAAAAAATTTCACAAATTAAGATATTAGTAGGGGCATTTCATTCTATCAGGAGATATTACCTGTTCTTTGGCATTGGTCACATGCGGACACATACCTGTGAGCATCCTTGAACAAGGTTGGCCAATAGAAACCTGATTGCAAAACCTTGGCTACAGTGCGGTTGGCTCCGAAGTGGCCTCCCGCTTCTCTATCATGGTAGTACCGGAGCACCGACTCTATCTCTTCCTTGGGGACACACCTCCTTATGATTTGATCTACACATAGTTTGTACAAAAAGGGATCCTCCCACAAATAGTGTTTCACATTAGAGAAGAATTTCTTCCTCTGTTGATATGAAAGATGAGGAGGGATAACATGTCCAACTAGATAATTTGCAAAATCAGCATACCAAGGTGATGCGTCTACCTGAATGAAGTAGAGTTGTTCATCCGGAAACTCCTCTCGGATGGTGCTGATTGTCTTCTCTTCTAAATCCGCATTCTCTAACCGGGAAAGATGATCAGCAGCTAGGTTCTAGGTACCTTTCTTGTCATGGATCTCAACATCAAACTCTTGCAGCAATAGGATCCACCTAATCAGCCTCGGTTTTGCATCCTTCTTTGTGAGTAGGTGTCTTAATGCCGAGTGATCTGTATACACAATGACTTTGGAGAAAATTAGATATGAACGAAACTTATCAAAATCAAAGATTATTGCTAGTAGTTCCTTTTCTGTTGTGGTGTAATTTTGTTGAGCTCCATTCAAGGTTCTGCTAGCATAATAGATCGGCTGAAAGTGCTTGTTTGCCCTAGAATAGTTCCCACTACTGAATCACTCGCATCACACATCAGCTCAAAAGGAAGTGTCCAATTCGGTGCTATAATGATCGGGGCATTGATCAGCTTGTCTTTCAGGATGTTGAACGCTTATAGGCATTTGTTTGTGAACTCGAAGGGCACATCTTTCTGAAGAAAAGTGGACAATGACTTAGCTATCTTGGAAAAATCCTTGATAAATCTTCTATAGAACCTGACATGTTCCAAGAAGCTTTTCATAGATCAAACGGATGTTGGTGGTGGCAACTTCTCAATTGTCTCCACCTTGGCTCTGTCAACCTCAATACCTCTCTGTGAAATCTTATGCCCAAGCACAATGCCTTCTTGCACCATGAAATGGCACTTCTCCCAATTTAGCACTAGATGTGTGTCCTTGCACCGCTTTAGTACCTTCTCCAGATTATTCAAACATGCATCAAATGAAGAACCAAAGACTGAGAAATCGTCCATGAAGACCTCCATAAACTTCTCAACCATATCAGAAAATATTGCCATCATACACATCTGAAAAGTTACTGGAGCATTGCATAACTCGAATGGCATCCTCCTATAGGCAAAGGTACCGTAGGGGCAAGTAAAGGTGGTCTTCTCCTGATCTTCTAGTGAAATTGGAATCTAATTATAACCTGAATACCCATCCAAGAAACAATAATACTCATGTTTGGCCAGCCTTTCTAGCATTTGGTCAATGAAAGGGAGAGGGAAATGATCCTTGCGTGTGGATTCATTCAATTTTCTGTAATCAATGCACACTCGCCACCCAGTGACGGTCCTAGTAGTATGAGTTCATTCCTTGCACTCGGTACTACGGTCATGCCACCTTTCTTTGGCACTACTTGCATGGGGCTCACCCATGAGCTCTCTGAGATAGGATAAATGATACAAGCATCTAGCAGCTTGATGACTTCAGCCTTCACCACCTCTTTCATATTCGGGTTTAGGCGTCTTTGGGGCTGAACCGAGGGCTTGCTTCCATCTTCCATCAGAATTCTGTGCATGCATAAAGATGGGTTGATGCCCTTGATGTCGGATACCTTACAAGCCAAAGCTCTCTTGTGTTCCCGTAACATCCTCAACAGTTTTTCTTTTTGCAATTGGGTCAAGGCTGCTGATATGATCACTGGTAGGGCTGACGGTGCCTCTAAGAAAGCATACTCCAAATGCAATGGGAGTTGCTTCAGCTCAAGGGTGGGTGGCTCTTGGGTTGAAGGCTTGCTTTTTGGCATTGGCGGTCTGTCCAAGCTCTCCAACTTGAGGAATCCTTTCCCTTGAAACTGTGGATTGGCATTCAGGTATGCTGCCATGCTTTGAATCCCTTCATTTTCTCCCCTTGTAGCTTCTCCATCTTGTATGCATAGCTCAAGGGGATCGGCCAACCTACTAGCCTGAAAGCAATCATCAACTGCATAATCAATAACATTAATCATGTAACAAGAATCATCACTAGAAGGTGCATGTTTCATAGCATCAGACATTTTAAAAATTATTTCCTCATCTTGAATCCTAAGGCTGAGTTGCCCTTGTTGGACATCAATCATTGCCTTCCTTGTAGCTAGGAAAGGTCTCCCTAGAATAAGAGGGACATCAACATCCTCTTGCATGTCTAACACAATAAAATCAACTGGAAAGATGAATTTATCAACTTTAACAAGTACATCTTCTATGATTCCCCTAGGATGCTTGATGGATCTATTAGCTAATTGCAATGAAACTCTAGTGGGTTGGAGTTCACCCAATCCCAATTTCTTGAAAACCGAATATGGCATCAAGTTTATGCTAGCTCCTAAATCACACAATGCCTTATCAATTTCCAAACTGCCTATAGTGCAAGGGATAGTGAGACTCCCTGGATCTTTCAGTTTCTGGGGTAGCTTGTTGAGGAGGATTGTTGAGCATTCTTCATTTAGTGCAACTGTAGCCACATCTCCCAGTTTCCTTTTGTTTTCCAATATCTCTTTCAAGAACTTTGCATAATATGGCATCTGGGCTAAAGCATCAGCAAAAGGGATATTAATATGTAAACTCTTAAACACTTCAAGAAACTTACCGAATTCCTTTTCCAATTTGTGTTGCTTTAACCTATTCAGAAATGGTACTTGCGGCTGTTGGCTTTTCTCCTTCTTTGGATCAGCTTGCTCTTCCTCCTCCTTTTCGGTTTCAAGGGTTGCATCCACCTTGTCTTCAGCCCTTACTTTCTTCTCCACTTCTTGCAGCTCCTTACCACTTCTTAAAGTGATAGCCTGTACTTGCTCTCTTGGATTCACTCTGGTATTGCTTGGTAGAGTGCCCAGTACTCTAGCTGATATCATTTGTGCCAACTGCCCGACTTGATTCTCCAAGTTCTTGATTGATGCTTCTTGGTTTTGAAATCTTTTTTTTTGCACTTGCTTTCTTGGATTCACTTCGGTATTGCTTGGTAGAGTGCCCAATACTCTAGCTGATATCATTTGTGCCAACTGTCTGACTTGATTCTCCAAGTTCTTGATTGATGCTTCTTGGTTTTGAAATCTTGTTTTTGCACTTGCTATGAACTTGGTCATCAACTCCTCTAGGTTTGTTTTCTTTTCCGACTGATTGAAGTTTTGGGGGAAGGGTTTCACCACATTTTGATTTGACCAAGACTGATTCGGGTGGTTCCTCCATCCGGGGTTAAAGGCACGAGGGTACTGATTGCCTTGCTGCCTTTGCAAGTCACCAACAAAGTCTACCTGCTCGAGGGACTGCACAAACTGATTTCCAACTTGACATTCGGTGCTGATATGACCTCCCCCACACCATTCACAAGTCACAGTCTGAACATGCATGGCTGCTATCTGCATCTCATCTATCTTCTTGCTGAGTGCACTGATTTGCACAGGTAGGGCTGTATAGGTGTCCACATTGTGAAGTCTGGACTGTCTCCTAACTTGTTCTCTCTTGGAATGCCATTGGTAGTTGTTTTCGGCCATCTCATCTATGAGTGCATGGGCAACTTCAGGGGGTTTGTTATTGGTGGAACCCCCAGCTGCAGCATCCATAATGGTCTTGTTGGCTTCGGTTAGTCCATTATAGAAGGTTAGGACTTGCAGCCATACGGTAAGTCCATGATGAGGGACCTTCCTCAACAACTCCTTGTAATGCTCCCATGACTCATACAATGACTCTCCGTCCTGCTGAAAGAAAGTGGTGATATCATTCCTCATCTTTGTTGTTTTGGATGGAGGAAAATACTTAGAGAGGAATCGGCTAGCCATTTCATCCCATGTTGCTATAGATCCAGTCGGCAAAGAATTCAGCCAAGTCTTGGCTTTGTCCTTCAATGAGAATGGGAACAACCTGAGCCTCACTGCATCATCACTAACCCCATTGTGCTTGAGTGTATCACAAATTTCCAAGAAGTTGACGATGTGAGTGTTCGGATCTTCATGAGCCATGCCGTAGAACTGAACCGTGTTTTGTATCAATTGAATGATGGCTGGTTTGATCTCAAAGTTGTTGGTCGCTATAGCTGGTATCACAATGCTTGAAGCAGCCCCGGTGAGGGTTGGTTTGGCATAGTCCATCATGGTTCTTGGTTCGGCCATCTCTTCAATTCCAGCTCACTTACCTAGAAGCTCTAAGGCGGCTGCGGAGAGTTCTTTCAATCTCGGGATCGTAGGTGATGCTCTTCGTTACACTTCTGCGTGTCATAAACTGTACAAGTCAAAGTCATAAAGAGGCTAATCTACACATATCAGAAAAGAAATCTACCAAACCAAGAAAACTGAATACTACCGAGAAAAAAAAAAGCAACGAAGACAATGAGCAAGAAGAAAGGAAACTACTTATCAGCAGTGGAGGCTAATATACACATATCAGAAACATAATATACAAAATTAAAACCAGATTAACAATGGCTAATGGTTCCTAATTTGCTGTAATAATTCCCCAGCATCGGCGCCAAAAACTTGATGCGTATTGCTTACACTAGCAAGTGCACTAGCCGATCAAGTAATAAAGTGATGAGTAGAGTATCGCTCTCACAAGGATTTATCCAACGACTACTAGTAATAAATCAGTCAATTGTTATCTGATAAATCAAATTCTTAACCTAATCAAAATCTGAGTTCCTAACTAGCAAACTATCCTAATCAATTCAGATCAAACCACCTTCATGTAGAGAGAAGCAAGGCTGTATAAGAACACTAATAGATTCGGTCCAGCAATTAATTCATGAAGTTATTCAATTGAATTGGGATTCAACCATAGTTTGGTGAAATCCTAATGGCATGAGCAGCCTCTCTTGAGCACAACTCATCCTATCCATGGGTGACAATTCTTATATCTCTATCAAGAATTTAATCCCCATGGATGCATTAAGAGCAAGCAATTCGAAGGGCATCAATTTAGATTTCAATGAACACCAACCGAATCACACAACTTATCTCTAAGATGTGTTAGATTCAGTTCTTGACTAGCAGATCTGATTACCTAACTTCTTTCTCAAGCAATTCAGACAATCCAAGAATCAAGAACAATTCAGCCAAGACTGTTCTAACAATTAAAACCCTAACCAAGAAACATCAAGAACGAATCCAATCAATCGAATAACCCTAGAGAACTAATTACAAATCTGAAACATCATTAATCATGGTTCGAATTCTAGCAAGAAAGAGAAATTAATTGACAAAGTTGCATGAAACCCTAACTGAATTCGATTACCAATTGCGCAAAACCAAAGAAGAAGACAACCTAGAATTTTGCTTCAATCTTCAATTTCTTGGATGTGATTCTCCTCCAATTCGCATTCAGCAACCTTCTTCTTCCTCTAGATCTTCTCTTCTCTCCTTTCTCGCGCCTTTCTTTTCTCCTTTCTCCTTTTGGAGGTTCAAACCCTTTTCTCCCCTTTCTCTTCTCCTTTTTTTTCCTTTTCTCTCCAGCCCTCTCTCTTCTAAAAGGTAGCCACCTTTAGGACCCCCTTGGGCTGCAACTTGGGCTGCACTTGGGCCTCCCACTTGGTGGGCCGAAAGGTCTCCTTTGGAGAGTCTCGGCTGGGCTCTCTTCTTAGTGTCCCCCATAAGGCTTTGCTTCTTTATGGGCCGAATTGCTTCCACATTTTCCCTCTCAACATGGTTTTATGCTATCTTCCCCCTAAGCTGGTCCACACTCTTGAATTCCTAAAATCATTCTCAATTAGGGTGAGAAATCATGCAAATTATCATCAAAACCATGCATGAAACAATAGAAATGTTGTGTAGTTTGCGCACACATCAGCCTCCTCCGAGGGCTATACCCCCTCGCTAGACTGATGGCAAGACTCAATGAATAAGTAGCAAACACCTTAGCTATGACTTAATGTGTCAGAATACACCAGGACGGCCGAGGGCCCCATGTGCCTCAGTGCCCCACCTCGGCGGTGGCTAGCCTCCTAAACTTTCACACTTAGCGCTACCAGCAAAGGAAGCCAACCTCCACGGAGCTTTGCGCTCGACCTCATCGAAACAAGTATCCATAGATACAGGAGCTAAGCGAGCCTTGACTCCGCCTAGGCCCCATGGAGAGAGCCAGGTGATCCCCATGCCCTGCTTTAGCCTCCCTCCATCATAGGCCTCTTTGGCCTTGCCTAAGTGAACACTTAAAAGGGCGTTAGGCCAAGCAAGCCCCGGCCTAATCATGGAGGTTTTGCCTCGGCCACCCCTTTGCCACGCTTATGACGCACAAAGTAAACTGAAGAGAACTATGCTTGTCTCACATTGTGTTTTTTTTTTTCTTTTGGAGGGGCAAGGACCCTTTGGCAACAAAAGCATAAGTGCAAAAACAGTGCAAAAAATACAAGGAAAAACAACACAGCAAAACACAAATGCAACAGTTGAAGCAAAAAATAAAAAAATGCCATTGATTTTCATTATGCACAAAAATTCCTCTGGCTTTACAAATTTGTTTCATAGCCCCTCAAGCCTAATACATGTACATTGTCAAAAAAAAGAGAGAAAGAAAAAAGAGAAAAAGCTTGGCCTAAGCCTTGCCACCAGCTGGAGAGGAAGTGCAGAATCAACAGCCTCTTTAGGAGAGTCGGGGATCACCTTCAAAGATTCGACATCAGAATCTGGAAGCACCGCCCCAAGTGCCTTCTTGGTGTCCTCAATCCCATCCAAGCAAGCCTTGGAAGCGAGACCAGCCAACTCATCAACTTGTTTCCCTGCCTCCTGGGCCCTCTTCTCAGCCTCTGTAGCCCTCTTAGTTGCTTCATTGGCTCTCTTTTCTACCTTGGCCGCCCGCTTGTTCACCTCAATGATGTCTACCTCGGCCTGCTGGAGACGTCGTTCGACCTCAGAAATGAGGATCTCTACATGAGCCCTCTCCATCTGCTCTTAGGAGAGGAGATCCTGCATCTTCTTCAACTTTTCCTCGGCCTCCATGCAAAGCTTTTGTGCGTCGCTGAAGTATCGCTGGAACTCGTGGCCCTTCTTCACGGCGGTGGTGGTGGCTTGCTGAAGCTTGTCTTTCTCAGCCTCTAGCTTGTCCATGTTGGCTAGGGCCAATTTCAGCTGATCCTCTAGCCCAATAAAGTGAAGATAGACCTGCAACAAGAAAACAGTTAGCACCCAGCAGATGAACGAAGAACTGATGGAAAGGGAAGGGGAGCAAGCTGTTACATCACCTCGATAGGCTATCCTCAAACCAATGGCCTAATCGAGGTCACCAACAGGACAATACTGGAAGGACTGAACACCAGATTGGACCGAGCTAAAGGCCTATGGGTTGAAGAACTGAATAGTGTACTCTAGGCTTACTGAACTACGCCTTGGACAGCCATGGGAGAAACTCCCTTCGGCTTAACCTACGACATAGAAGCAATAATTCCAATAGAGATTGGGCAGCCGACACTCCGAGTTGAGGCATACAATGAAGCCAAGAATGACGAAGCCCTTAGAGCAAACATAGACCTACTGGAAGAAGCCCGAAAGCAAGCATAGATAAGGGTAGCCGCTTACCAGTAGAGAGTGGCCCGCTACTACAACTCCAGGGTAAAAGAAAGACACTATCAAGAGGGAGACCTTATCAGAAAAGTCATGGTCCCTGAACCTGGAGTAGGGAAGTTGGGCCCCAACTGGGAAGGTCCCTACAGAATCAAGTGAGTCATTGGCCCTGACACTTTTCACCTAGAACACCTAGATGGAAGACCTATACTTCGGACATGGAATTCAGAACCTTTGGATGTACTACAAGTGATTGTAACTTCTTTTTGAAATTGTTGAATGAATGAAGCAAAGTTCCTCTTCGGCTCAATGCTCAGCGCATGTACCTACTAAGTTCTTATAACTCTTCTGCCTCGCGACTGGCAGGGGTGCACGACCTCTTTCGAGGGCTATACCCCCTTGCTAGACCGATGCCAAGACTCAATGAATAAGAAGCGAACACCTTAGCTATGACTTAATGTGTTAGAATACACCAAGACGGCCGAGGGCCCCATGTGCCTCAGTGCCCCACCTCAGCGGCGACTAGCCTCCTAAACTTTCACACTTAGCGCTACCAGCAAAGGAAGCCAGCCTCCACGGAGCGTTGCGCTCGACCTCACCGAAACAAGTATCCAGGGATACAGGAGCCAAGCGAGCCTCGACTCCGCCTAGGCCCCATTGAGAGAGCCAGGCGAGCCCCATGCCCTACTTCGGCCTCCCTCCATCATAGGCCTCTTTGGCCTTGCTTAACTGAACACTTAAAAGGGCGTCAGGCCAAGCAAGCCTTGGCCTAACCATGGAGGTTTTGCCTCGGCCACCCCTTCGCCACACTTTTGACGCACAAAGTAAACTAAAGAGAACTACGCTTGTCTCACATTGTGTTTTTTTTTTTCTTTTGGAGGGGCAAGGACCCTTCGATAACAAAAGCATAAGTGCAAAAATAGTGCAAAAAATACAAGGAAAAACAACACAGCAAAACACAAGTGCAACAGTTGAAGCAAAAAATCAAAAAATGCCACTGATTTTCATTATGCACAAAAATTCCTTTGGCTTTACAAATTTGTTTCATAGCCCCTCAGGCCTAATACATGTACATTGTCAAAAAAAAAAAGAGAAAGAAAAAGAGAAAAAGCCTGGCCTAAGCCTCGCTCCGAGCTGGAGAGGAAGTGTAGAATCAGCAACCTCTTTAGGAGAGTCGGGGATCACCTTCAAAGATTCGGCATCAAAATCTAGAAGCACCGCCCCAAGTGCCTTCTTGGTGTCCTCAATCCCATACAAGTAAGCCTCGGAAACGAGATCGGCCAACTCATCGACTCGTTTCCTTGCCTCCTGTGCCCTGTTCTCAGCCTCGGCTGCCTTCTGTTCAGCCTCTGTAGCCCTCTTAGTTGCCTCATTGGCCCTCTTTTCTGCCTTGGCCGCCCACTTGTTTGCCTCAGCGATGTCTACCTCGGCTTGCTGGAAACACCATTCAGCCTCAAAAATGAGGCTCTCTGCACGATCCCTCTCCATCTGCTCTCGGGAGAGGAGATCCTGCGTCTTCTTCAGCTTTTCCTCGGCCTCCATGCGAAGCTTTTGTTCGTCGCTGAAGTATCACTGGAAGTTGTGGCGCTTCTTCACGACGGTAGTGGCGGCTTGCTGAAACTTGTCTTTCTCAGCCTCCAGCTTGTCCATGTTGGCTAGGGTCAATTTCAGCCGATCCCCTAGCCCAATAAAGTGAAGATAGACCTGTAATGAGAAAACAGTTAGCACCCAACATATGAACGAAGAAATGAAGGAAAGGAAAGGGGAGCAAGTTGTTAGCTCAGCTAGGCTCTACAGCCCCTCCTCGTACAACCTATTTGGGGCCATCCCCAACATTTGGAAGCGGTCCCATGCCAGGAAAGCCCCACTCACCAATGTCGAGCCAACTCCCCACGTTGCGGATAGAGTCCCCCTCGCGGATCTCCCACTCAGGGCAGAAGATTTGATCAGACCGTTGGGCGAGCTCCTCCAACGGTGTGGGAGTAGAAAATGGCTCCATTCGCTTCTTGTGGGGCCCTCTAGGGCATCACCGATAGAACTCCCGGTGCAGGCCACCTTCTACTGCGGTTGACCCCCCACGACCCCCTCGGCCGGCCTTTTCCTCCCTTCCTCGACCCCATCGGTAGGTCCTCTCAGCACCTCGGTTGGATGTTGTGGCACTTTCTCCTCGCGCCCCAGCTAGCCCTCCTCGATGGGTCCCTTCCCCTTTGTGGGGATCTATGGAGTGGCCCCCTTTGGGTGAGCTGTTGAAGAAGTTCCATTGGCAAGGACCTGTGCTCTCATCCCCTTGGTAGGGACCTGGCGGGAAGACCCCCCTTCCTAGGGGCTGATGCCTTCTCCTTCTGGGTTGTCGTGCCCCCGGTGGGCCTCTAAGGCGTCTATCTGCCAACCTTCGCCCGCTCCTTCGTTATCACGCGGGCATGGTCCAGTATGGCCTTTCGAGCATCTATCGGCACTTCTGCAAGAAAAACAACAATTAGTACAATTGCACAAAGATGAAGGCGAGGAAAACGTGGAAAGGAGTTGCGTGGCTTATTCTTCCGAGGGGGTAGGGCTGAGTCCCGCGAAAACCAATGGGATTTCCTCCTCCACGAAGGGTTGGGCTCGGACTCTTCCCAGGTTGAGCAGCCGCGCAAGATCGTCACTTTCCTCATTCATAATCAAGGGGACACTTTTCTCTGCAAACAAGTTGGCCTCTCCCCACCCCGACTTGAAGGACCAGCCCTCGGGACAAGACAAAAAGAAATATTAACTCTTCCAGTTGTGCATAGAAGAGGGGTTATCTACGGGCTTGGACTGGCGGGGTTAGAAGTAGAAGACACCAGCTTCAGAAAAGTGCTTCCTCAGCACGAAGTTCGCTCAGAAGAGTTTTGGCATCAACTCCACCCCTTGGAGCCGAGCCACCACCAGCATCGCTACAATGGTTCCTATTGCATTGGGCGCCAGTTGTCTAAGGGTAATCCCATACACCCTTAGCAGGTCAGAGATCAATGGATAATGGGGGAACTGAAGATTGAATTGGAAGAAGTGTTGATAAACGCAGATCTCCTCCTCCTTGGGAGTCCACGGCCGATCACCTGGCTCGGGCACCCTCACACCATAGGACGAAGGGATGAAGTATTGCCTCGTTAGGGCCTTGACCTGATCCCACTCTAGAGAACCTTTGAACTCTGGACGAGAAGGATCAGCCTTGGCCACTACCCCAGCAACACTCTCAACCCTCATCCTAGGGACGAGGTATGGGTCTTGCTCCCCCTCGACTTGGGGGGGACCCCTCGGCCTCCCTCGGTGTCATAGATGTGGTACTCTCACAGGGAGGGTCATTGCCTTGGCGGATGTCTTCGGCTCCCCCGGAAGTTATCCTCTCCTAGAGCACCTCCATCTTGCACCGAAGGGAAACAGAACAAAGGACTTAAAGGGGAAAGGGGAGAAGGGGTTTGAATGGAGCTCCCCTCCGATACATTTGGAAGTTCATAGCACTCAGGTCCAGAATCTGAGAAAGACATTGTTGGAGATTACCTAAAAAGGGGAGTGAAAAGAAAAGAAGTGAAGGCAGAGTGTTGAAGACTAGAGAATCTAGGAGCTGAGTTCATTCGAAAGCGAAAGCACTTGGAGGCAAAATGACAAGAAGTCTGTTGTTGAAGCACTTATTTAAAGAGGAACGAATGGCCCAGATTTCTCGAGATCCAACGGCTGAGAAGCCACCGCCTCCACAGTCCAATCATGGCACACCGCGTAACACTCACCCTCGGAAGGTGAAACTATGCACTAGCGAAGGCACAGATTGTCCTTGATCCAATGGACGCAAAATGCCTCCGCACCTGCGATCCAGCCGTGCCGCACCCCGAATGCCCATCCTCGAAAGGCGAAATAACACCCGCCCTCGAAAAGCGAAATGACACTCCGGGTGAACCAACGTGTCCACCCACTGTGAACCACTGGCTTATGCGACCCGGCCGCGCGAATGCACGCACCAGTCTGACTGGAAAGCCATCCCATGCATGGACCCTCGGCTTAAACAACCTTTGGCTTCACAGGCCCTTGGCTTAATAGGTCCTTGGCCCAAATGGCGGCACCAGAGCATCCGCACTGAGCACGCCCCCTAGGTCACTTGTCCGAAGCAGTAGTATTGTGGACCTCTTGCAACCTCGGCCCAACTTACGAAGACGAACCAGGCAGAGATGCGAAAGAGGACGCCACTGCAGGGTACACCTCGACTACCGGGCCCACTGGCGCTCACCATTACTACTTCCATCATCCGAAGCCAAATTTTTCTCCTCAGCCTCGAGAGTGGGGGCAAGTGATGTGGGGTGACCCAACCCAACCCATTCGAGGCTGGGAGGCCTACCCCACGAGCACTAGATCTGGGAACGAGATCCGCTACAGTAGAAGTTACTCTGCTCCTCTCGTACGGAGCCAATTGTAGAGCACCCACGCGTCCCTGCAGAGCTCTCTGACTGCCCTCGAACGACACCCATCCCAGGCATCCATCTCCACCTACCTCCATGCGGCTCAAGTATAAATAGGGGTGCCCCAATCTAGGTAAGGAGGATCGAATACAATTTGCATCTAGACTTGGAACTGATATCAAAAGCTATATTCTAATTCCCCTCTTCGTACCCCATACTAACTTGACTGTTGGAGACTCTACCACGGGTTCTCACCTAGGGCATTTGACGTATTCTGCCTTGCAGCACCTCGGCCACCTGCCATCGGCTTCTATAGTACTCGGAGCCCTCTCCTCCTCGGCCTTGGCAACAAGCTCCCCAAACCCTTGAAGCATTCGGCCAGCCTTCGGAGTCTAGGGATGAAATTACTTTGTTGTCCTCGGCCTTCTCGAGCATCAACAAAATCCATTAAGGATGTTGGATATCCAAATATGATCCAATCCGATAATATAAATCTCATATATGATTGGATTTCACAAAGGCTCATTTGAATTTGAATCTGTAAGGACGTTGGATATTTCGAATATGATCTGATGTGAGTTAATTTATATAAAATTTAATTAATTATTAAAAGGAAAAAACAAATAATCTACATAAAGAAAAGCAAGAATACAAGAAAATTTCAACTATTTTTATCATATATATACATCTTTTTATAAAAAAAATAAATAATATAAAAATTATGAAAATGCAAATCCTGCAAGGAACCTAAATTCGATCAGATGTAATATGAAAATCCGATAGGAGATATCCAAATCCAACAAAATATGATCAGATTATGATTCGGTCCATTTGCACCCTCTAATATTGGATTGGTTGTCCATAGGGAAAGCTAGTCTTAAAAAATGAGCTATTTTAGTGTTAGAAATATGGTGGGTGCTTGGCTAAGCACAAATGTCAACAGGTATCGATTTTGATGGCTTGAGTTAAATGATAAATCTTCACTGATCTGATCATATCGGGTTAGCATTGGATCAGCCTTGACCAGGTTCTGGTTGATGTAGACCCATGTTGAACCCAGCCGGCCCATTGATATTTTAGTATTTAAAATACTTGTATTGTGACCAACCTACTTTCACAATACAAATTTGTTAAATAAAAAACTAAGGGTAAGGTAGAACAAAAAAGAAAAAAAATTAAGCATTCTTAATGGGAAATCAGATCTGCACATAACCTTCCTACCGAAACGCAACCTTCGGTGGGTGCTGTATTCCTAGATGTATTTGGACAATCAACTCCTACTGAAACTAAGCCTCCTACTTGTATATATAGGATGTACCTTTCAAAATAAAGGACAAGAAGAATTTCTACAAAGTTTTCATGGTATCAGAGCAAGGTTGCTTCGAGAAGTAGAAGAGGAAGGTCTGTCGTTGTTCCTTTGTCGGCAAACGAAAACAGAGCAGTGGCACTGCACCCGTAACTGTGCACTGCACTCTTCCTGGGCGAAGCAACCCCACCTCGGACGAAATCCTTGTGAAACGGTTCCACCTCTGAAGCTAAGAAGTTCTGCGATCACAAAGGTACAAGCGGCGCGAGAGTGCCATTTTTCAGGCACCGTCGTTGTCGTCTTTCTGTCGACAAACAAAAACAGAGTAGTGGCGCACCCGTAACTGTGCACTGCACTCTTCTTGGGCGAAGCAACCCCCCATCGGACGAAGTCCTTGTGAAACGGTTCGGTCTCTGAAGCGAAGAAGTTCTGCGATCATAGGAGGTACAAGCAGCGTGAGAGTGCCATTTTCAGGCACCGTCGTCGTCGTCTCTCTGTCGACAAATAGAAATAGAGCAGCGGCGCACCCGTAACTGTGCGTTGCACTCTTCCTGGGCGAAGCAACCCCCCATCGGACGCAGTGTTGGTTATCAAGGCATGCAGAAGAATCCTGGTGCCAAAAACCATTGAAGCCGAGCCCGACCATGGCAATCCCAGAACTTGACGAGGGTATCATCGCCACACCTGAGAACAGATAGAGTTTACCCAGTCTAGGGTACTGAACGAGTCAAACTGGGTGAGAGTGGCCGCGCAGCTGACGCAGGGGAATCTGTTCCTTGAGATCGAAGACTTGGACGAGTCCAAACTCGCCTACTGCGGCCAGGAGCTTTCTGTCAACAGATTTTCCACCATGACCAGTGGAGAAGAAGACAGCAGGAAAGGTGCATGGAGGGACATGGTCATCTTCTCGCCATACTACTTGCACCCGTCTGACAACCCTGGAATGATCATCTCACCTGTCCAATTGAAAGGTGAGAACTATGAGGAGTGGGCGAGATCTATGAGGAACGCTCTCAGAGCAAAGAGAAAGCTCGGGTTCATTGACGGAAAGTTGGATAAACCAATAGATGATTCAACCGATATCGAAGATTGGTGGATGGTAAATTCAATGCTGGTTGCATGGATTTTCAACACAATCGAACCAACCTTGCGAACCACTATCATATATGGAGAGTGTGAAAGACTTGTGGGAGGATCTGCGGCAGAGATTTTCTATCGGGAATGGACTGTGAGTTCATCAATTGAAGGCTAATTTAGCCGCTTGTAAACAATAGGGACAAGTAGTGATGGCTTACTACGGGAAGCTGAAGGTCATGTGGGACGAGTTGGCAGAATATGATCCAGTACCCGCGTGTCGCTGTAGCGGTTGCAACTGCAAAATTGCGACCATACTTGAAAAGAAGCGAGAAGAAGAGAGGGTACATCAGTTCTTGATGGGTCTTGACGATGCAACTTATGGTACCGTACGTTCGAATATTTTGAGCATAGAGCCGTTGCCGAATTTGAACAGTGTCTATGCAATGGTCATTCAAGAGGAAAGGCATCAAAGTATAGCCAAGAGCAAAGAAGAACGAAGTGATGCTGTGGGTTTTGCAGTACATGCTGGTGCAAAAGCAGCTGCTGCACGTACAAAAGGATAAAAGTGTAAGCTGTACACATTGTGGAAAATCCGAACATGAAGCAAAGAACTATTTCCAGGTGATTGGATATCCGGAATGGTGGGGAGATAGACCACGCTCAACCGAGAAAGGAGGAGGCCGCGGGCGAAGTGGTTCGGGCAGACGAGGATGAGGAAACAAGGCAAGAGCAAATGCTGCCCAAGCAGCGAGAAGTGAGACTGGAGGATAGAAAGTTGGAACCACAAATGATCATGACCGCAGTGGGTTTCCGGGGCTGAGTGGAGATCAATGGACAACCCTTCTCAATATTCTGAATTCACATAAATCTGGTGAAAAACTTTCTGGTAAGAAAAGTTCTACTGATTGGATAATTGATTTCGAGGCATCGCACCATATGACTGGAGACATTAATTTGTTGATTGAAGTCCAGAATATTATGTCGTGTCCGGTTGAACTTCCTAATGGGAAGCAAACTACCGCAGTGAAGGAAGGGACTTTGCATTTGGGTGGAAATATTTATTTGCATCATGTGCTTTTCGTACCAAGAATGAACTGCACTCTTATTTCTGTAGCTAAATTATTGCAAGAGATAAATTGTACTATCACTTTTACTGAGAAGCTGTGCGTGATACAGGACCAAACCTTGAGGACTCTGATTGGAGCGGGTGAGCAGTGTGATGGGATCTATCAATTCAGAGGAGCAGCACCGGTTTGAGCAAATCGGACAAGTGGAATAAGTGAATGGAAGTTGTGGCATCGCAGATTAGGGCATCCGTCTAAACAGATATTATCTCCTCTTCCTAAAGTAGATAAATTGAACAATAAACCTGAAAGTGATAAGCCATGTGATGTTTGTTACAGAGCAAAACAAACTAGGGAAGTTTTTCTTGAAAGTAAACATAAAGCTGATGACTGTTTTTCTCTAATTCATTGTGATACATGGGGTGCTTATAAAGTACCTGCTTCTTTAGGTGTCGTTTACTTTCTAACCATTGTTGATGATTATTCTCGTGTTGTGTGGGTTTACCTGTTACTTGAAAAAAGTGAAGTAGCACATATTGTTGAGAATTTCTATGCCATGGCAGAATGCCAATTTGGCAAGCAAGTCAGAACTGCTCGAAGTGATAATGGAACAGAGTTTAAAAGCCTGAAGTCGTACTTTGAGACTCATGGCATTTTGCATCAAACTTCCTGTGTTGGAACGCCCCAACAGAAAGGTCAAGTGGAGAGAAAGCATAGGCATATTTTGAATGTTGCGAGAGCATTGAGGTTTCAAGCAGGTTTGCCTATTCGTTTCTGGGGAGAGTGTGTCTTGACCGCCAGATACTTGATAAATAGGACACCTTCTTCCGTACTTGATGGGAAGACTCCGTATGAGGTACTGTTCGGGACAACACCTCGATACGAGCAAATGAAAGTGTTTGGCTGTCTCTGCTATGCCCGTTGGAGCCCTCGAGATAAGGATAAGTTTGGAGCGAGGAGTAGGAAATGCGTTTTTGTAGGCTATCCCTACAGGAAGAAAGGTTGGCGCGTATATGATGTTGAGAGCGGTGAATATTTCGTCTCCCGCGATGTAGTCTTCCATGAAAATATATTTCCATTTGCCAGTGATTTAGAAGTACCTCTTGAAAACAACCCTGTCCCAGCAATTGCGGCTATAGTTGATGATAATGTTAATCACAGCCACAGAGGAAATAAAGACAGGGGAGTGACGAAGAGGATATCTGTAAGAATGATAAGGAGAGCTTTCAACATACTAATAGAAGAGAGGAAGAGCAAGGCAATGGAGGGGATGTGCAGGAAGCGGAAGCTAATGGCAGTGAGGACAGAATTAGTGTGGATCCAGCACCACAAACAACACCAGAAGAGCAACTTGGTAGGGGACATCAACATCGCACACCGTCTGTTTTATTAAAGCCCTATGTAACCTACACTGCTCGATGTCTGAAAGATCCCATTCGCACTCAAGCCAACTCTGAATCAAAGTCCTCAGGTACGACTCCCTATCCCATAGCAAATTATGTGACATGTACTAACTTCTCCGCTAAACATCAAGCTTTCTTAGTTGCAGTCACTGTAGGAGCCGAGCCTACCAGTTTTTTTGAGGCAGTAAAAAGTGAGAAATGGAGAGAAGCTATGAGGAAGGAAATCCAAGCTCTGGAGGATAATGATACATGGACATTGGAATCTCTACCTCCCGGGGAAAAGGCCATAGGGAGTAAATGGGTCTATAAGATCAAATACAATTCAGATGGGACGATTGAACGGTATAAGGCACGCCTAGTTATTCTCGGGAATAGACAGGTTGAATTAATGGATTACAATGAGACTTTTGCTCCTGTGGCCAAACTAACAACAGTCCGAACCTTCTTAGCCGTGGCAGCCTCTGGGAATTGGGAATTGCATCAGATGGATGTACATAATGCTTTCTTACATGGGGATTTGAATGAGGAAGCATACATGCAGTTGCCGTCAAGATTTAAATCTAAGGATTGAACAAAAGTGTGCAAACTGAAGAAATCTCTCTATGGACTGTGTCAAGCTCCCAGATGTTGGTTCTCAAAGTTAACAACGGCCTTGATACAGTTTGGGTTTGTTCAAACGTATCCTGACTACTCTTTGTTCACCTATTGCAAACACAATGTTCGTTTGCACGTGCTGATATATGTTGATGACCTGATTATTGGGGGAAATGATACTGCTGCCATTGTGAAATTCAAAGAGTATCTCCATCGGTGCTTTTGTATGAAAGACCTGGGCCCACTCAAATATTTCCTAGGGATTGAAGTAGCTCGTGGCCCTGAGGGAATATTTTTGTCGCAACGGAAGTATGCCCTAGACATCATCTTCGAATGTGGACTCTTGGGAGCCAAACCAACATCCGTGCCCATTGAACAAAATCATCATCTTGCGCTGGCAAAGGGCGCTCTTATGGAGAATCCAAATCGATATCGATGGTTAGTGGGACGGTTGATCTACTTGACCATTACACGGCCTGAGTTGTGTTATTGTGTTCATATCCTAGCTCAGTTCATGCAAAGTCCACGACAAGAACATTGGGATGCAGCTCTGCGCGTAGTGCGTTATATGAAAAGATATCCAGGACAAGGTCTATTGTACCGATCTGATAGCGATCTGCGTCTATATTCCTATTGCGACTCTGATTGGGCAAGCTGCCCATTGACACGACGATCGTTGACTGGTTATTTTGTTCTACTGGGGCAGTCACCGGTTTCTTGGAAAATGAAAAAACAACATACCGTGTCACGCTCCTCTACAGAAGCTGAATATCGTTCAATGGCTACGACAAGCTGTGAGCTGAAGTGGATGAAAAAACTTCTTTTGTCCTTTAGGGTGGCGCATGATGAACCCGCGCGATTGTATTGTGACAATCAGGCAGCTTTGCACATAGCCGCAAATCCAGTGTTCCACGAGCGGACAAAGCATATTGAGGTCGACTGTCATTTTGTTCGCGATGAGCTACGGTGTGGGAACATTGTTACTTGCCATGTTCGAACCATAGAGCAGTTGGCTGATATCCTGATGAAGGCTCTGGGAAAAGAGAAATTCGCATATTTCCTTGGCAAATTGGGCATCCGGAATCTACATGCGCCAATTTGAGGGGGAGTATTGGGAAACCAGATCTGCACGTAACCTTCCTACCGAAACACAACCTTCGGTGGGTGCTGTATTCCTAGATGTATTTGGACAATCAACTCCTACTGAAACCGAGTCTCCTACTTGTATATATAGGATGTACCTTTCAAAATAAAGGACAAGAAGAATTTTCACAAAGTTTTCAATTCTAGAACAAAAAAACACTTGTAACATTAGTAAAATAATATTATTTTTTGTTGTAAAAATAATAATCAAAAGACAGAATGGAACTTATTACTTTCGCTTTCCAAAATTGAGTTACAGCAGTGTTGAAAAGTAGTTGTTGAGAAATTGAGAATTGCAGTGAATAGGAGGGCCGAGTTGTGCTATTTGGTCACTCTCCTTAAAGCTGCATTTGCTCCCTACAACACAGTCGGGTGAATGCAAACCGGTCGCCAAGATAAAACAACCCACAAGCGACTAGTAGGCATGCTCAGATATGGACGAATGTCAAAGAAGAGAAAACTGTGTTGTGTGTGTTCTATGTCACTGTGCTGCGTGTTTTCTATTTATAAAGTGCTTTCAGTCACTGAACAAATACATAAATGTCCATCCAAAGACAGAGAGATGTGTCTCTCCAAAACAAGCACCAGTTCGAAGAGACACAAATAGAAGAGGAAGAAAACATTTAAACATTAAAATTAAAAATTGGAGGTTAAGAATCAAACGATCAAAAAGGAAAAATGATAGGGTGTTACGTGCATACACCCACACCCCTTTCCCACCCGAGCTCAATGCACGCTTGTGTGTAAAGTCCATCTCTTTCCCAAACAATGTGGGGCAAAAGATTTTCACCAACATGCAAGAGGAGTGAAGAGTGAAAAGACAAAAAACAAAAAACAAAAAACAAAAACAAAGAGGAAGAAGATGAGATACTTGAAATTTTGAATTTCCCTCCAACATTTTTACTTATGTGGCAGCTGTTTTTTATTTGAAGAAACAAAAATCAACTTGATTGAAATACCCCTTTTATGGTTGTCAACATTGCTAGTGCCAAATAGTAGATAGACACTTGGCAAAGGATGGGTGGTCAGAACCTATAGAAGGGAGATAAACACAGTAAAAAAGAAAATTTGGATTATATATCTGAATTAATGTGGCAACTATCAATATTTCATAACCTTGCAGGTTGCACCTTGCATATATTTGATAGGGGTGTTGACGGGTCAGGTTGATTCGGTTTTAATGATTGTATTCAACCAATAATCACCTGATCAGATTATATATTCACCAAACCGAAATCGATCCACAATAGAGTAATACCCAAACCAAATTTGAAGATTCGGTTTGGATCAGTTTGTTGGTTTAATATGCCGGTTTGTCTGAAGCTAGATACTTCGTTTCTCAAACAGGTTAGACCTTCTAAACTACAAATGCATCCTTACTGATTCATAGATGTTAGTTCCATCCGCACATCGAAAACATCTCCTTAAGGTTCATGTGAGAAACGCACTGTATTGAGCAGACCCCAATTCTCATGTCGTGGCTCCGAAGGCAAAAGTTTTGAGGGATGGGTTAGTTTGGTGGAATATGCCACGAGATTGGCTGGAACCTTTTGTTTGCAATTTCCTTTCTATTTAATGCTATTTTCAATTATCAAAGAAAAAGGATTTTGTTGAAATTCTCAATACGTCAAAATAAGAATTCCCATGAACGCCCCAGGCCCCACACGTGCCCCACAGCACAATCTAACCGTATATTGAAAATGGCAAATACGGGAGATGTTCCTAAGTCTGTGTGTGATTGCAGTACAATTTTATCTGCACATGTGAAAAATGAAAATTCTTGTTTAATTTTGTATTAGATCTTACTTTATTCTGCTTCATGTCTTAATTTAATTAAAATTTGAAATAAAAATAAATCAGAATTTACACTCAAATCATTTTGATGGTTTATGATATGGATGCTTCTAGCTGTAGGGCAGTTCGGACGCTTGTTGCCAAGTAGGTTGCTCAAACTGCAAAAAAAATGAAGGTATCAGAGAATTCAGGGTGCATGACCCGGGGAGGTCGCTCCGATGCTTAAGTCAATATTGTGGTTGTGAGCTAAAGTTTCAGTGCTAGAGAGCTTGAATGCAAGTAATCACACGTACATTTCGTGTCATTGGGTTTGGTGTCTTTATATAGGCTTTGTTTGGCATGGGCTTCACACACTGCATCTGAGATTTCCGAGAGGTCGCCTAACCAGTCCAAGATCCCCGGAGGTAACCGCCACGCATGTTGGCCATCCTCCGGAACACTTGGTACGTAGGCCAACTTCCGAGAAACTTGGGAGTGTCAGGATATGCATACCAAATTTTTCGGCGAACACAACTCGCATGTCACCTCCTGAACCTTAATCCGGTCGGCAAGCCCTCGAGGGAGGTCACTCCTTGCGTTGAGGTCACATTGGCCAATGACGAGGTGCTCCTAGCCGGCCTAAGTTGTGGTTGAAGTCGCTAGGTTGGTGGTAAAGGCAAGTCGTCAGGTCGGGGCGAAGACGAACTACGATCTGGGACTCTAAATCATCACCTAGGTGGCGTTTGGGTGTTGTCCAGCAGTTTCGAGATGCCATGTGTCACAATGTCATTGGATGGCCAAATCCGCCCTCATCAATTGCCCCCCACTCCTGAGCTGAAAGTAGCTCAACGAAGGGAGTAGATAGCTCCTTTTGTCTCGGAATGACTGATTCAATAAGTTTGTAGTCGTAAGTGTTGGTCCAATTTGCTCCTCAGGTCGGAAGAGTCCAAGTGTTTGCAACCTTACGTAGAACCTCGTCGTCTTGATTATTAGGGCACGAGAGCGAATTCATCCGTTTGAGGAGTGGTGGAGTAGATACCTTATTAGGGATGGAACCGCCAAGGGGTTCTGCAATCCGACCATTACCTCAAGAGAAAAGTTTATCATGCCATCCTCAAGAGGGGGTTCTGTGTGACTGCTTTATCAGGTCGCTCCACCTAGATAGACTTCGACACAACGTCCTTCGAGATGGTTCTCAACACGAGAGCGAATTCATCCGTTCGAGGAGTGGTGGAGTAGATACCTTATTAGGGATGGAACCGCCAAGGGGTTTTGCAATCCGACCATTACCTCAAGAGCAAAGTTTATCATGCCATCCTCAAGAGGGGGTTCTGTGTGACTGCTTTATCAGGTCGCTCCACCTAGATAGACTTCGACACAACGTCCTTCGAGATGGTTCTCAACACGAGAGCGAATTCATCCGTTCGAGGAGTGGTGGAGTAGATACCTTATTAGGGATGGAACCGCCAAGGGGTTTTGCAATCCGACCATTACCTCAAGAGCAAAGTTTATCATGCCATCCTCAAGAGGGGGTTCTGTGTGACTGCTTTATCAGGTCGCTCCACCTAGATAGACTTCGACACAACGTCCTTCGAGATGGTTCTCAAAAGAGTAGATAGCGAGTTCGATGCGGAGCCTGAAACCGAGGTGGAGGTCTACTATGAAGAGATCGACTAAGTTTGTGTCTGTCATGGTGCAGAAAGCAAACTAGTCTTTCCTTTGTTCTCTTTCTCATGTTGAATGCGATCTGCTTTTTATTTTTCCCATGCAAAAGAGGCAATTGGGTCTTATGTGGTGCCTAGGTCTTTTATCAGCTCGGCACCTTAGCCCTTAGGCTCTGGGAGCGACTCGCGGTCCACTCTCCTTATCCTTGATTTTGCCCATGCCGAAGAGGCGACTAGGTCTTAGCACGTCTATGCCAAAGAGGCGACTAGGACTTATCTGCCCATGCCGAAGAGGCGACTTAGCACACCTATGCCAAAGAGGCGACTGAGACTTAGCACACCTATGCTGAAGAGGCGACTAGGACTTATCTGCCCATGCCGAAGAGGCGATTGCATCTTGTATTGTGCCGAGGTCTTTTGTCAGCTCGACACCATAGCCCTTAGGCTTAGGGAGTGACTTATAGTCATCTCTCCTTATCCTTGGTCTTGCCCATGCCGAGGAATTGACTAGGTCTCATGTGGTGCTGAGGTCTTTTATCAACTTGGCACTTTAGCCCTTAAGTTCTGGGAGAGACTTGCAGTCCACTCTCCTTATCCTTATTTAGCCGACGTGTGGCCTGACCTTTCCGCCTAAGCGGGTGGTCATTCTGTAGTAACTTCTCATATGGTTGCTTCTACGTCATCCCATGGGATATCTTCCTAGATGAGTGCTTGCAAGACCACGACGTACATGTTCTGCCCCCCCCCCCCTTGCGCATAATGTTGTTATCGGTGTGAGTTGGAAGTTCGGGGCCACGGCTGCGCTACATTAGCCTTGTAATGACGCCAGTCGTCCACTCCTATGAGAAGCCATAGGGAGCTCGACCTCCAGGGGCAGCTCTACTAACTATAAGTCGCCGACTCGCTCGGGAGCCTTTAGGGGCTCGACCCGCAAGGGCGTTCGCATAGTTCGTAGGCCGCTAACTCCTGCGGGAGCTGCGAAGGGTTCAATCTGTAGGGGATACCTCGCGAAGAGGATTGGTGAGGCTTATCTGGGGTGAAATAAAGTTGGCAAAGCTACTTAATCTGTTGGCCATCAACTTTCTGCGGGAACCATGACTGGCTCGACCTGGGGGTACAGCCTTACTTCAAGGTGCCTATCGCCAGATTGCTGGTTGTTAAGGTCGTTCTTCTATTGCCTATTCTGTATTGACATGCATACATCGAGCTGCTCCCATACATTTAGAAATTTATGCTTCATCTCATGGAAGTGCCGCACTTGGATCCTGGCGGGAACAGTTGATGGCTCTACCGCGGGGAGAGGGGCGTTCACATGCAGTAGCGGGGTATTTATCTAGGGCACTGGGGATGTTGAGTTCGACCTGAACTTGTTTGATTGTCACAGGGGAGTTCTCTAGGTTCATCATAGATGTTTTTGCCCCCAGTAATCGGTATTCGTTCTGCGTGTTGATGCTGCTCAAAAGTTCCTTTGAGTTCATAAAAATGGAAATTAGAAAGTGAGAACTTTAATTTCTAAAAGGTGAGATCTTTAGTTTTATGGAAGATGAGGACTTAGCCTTTTAGAAGGTGAGAACTTAGCTTCTTGTAGCGTTTCCCATAGATGGCGTCAATTGATGATGCACGATATGGATGCTCCTAGCTGTAGGGCAGCTTGGACGCCTGTTGCCAAGTAGGTCGCTTCGATGCTTAAGTCAGTATTGTGGTTGCGAGTTAAAGTTTCAATGCTAGAGAGCTTGAATGCAAGTAATCGCACATACCTTTTTGTGTCATTGGGGTTGGTGCCTTTATGTAGGCTTTGTTTTGCGTGGGCTTCACACACCGCATCCGAGATTTCCGGGAGGTCGCCTAACCGGTCCGAGATCCCCGAAGGTAACCGCCACACATGTTGGCCATCCTCCGGAACACTTGGTATGTGGGCCAACTTTCAAGAAACTTGGGAGTGTCGGGATATGCATACCAAATTTGTTGGCGAGCACAACTCACAGGTCACCTCCTGGACCTCAATCAGGTCGGCAAGCCCTTGAGGGAGGTCGCTCCTCTCATCGAGGTCACATCAGTCAGTGACGTGGTGCTACAGGTTGGCCCTAGACGAAGTGCTCCTAGCCGGCCTAAGTTGTGGTTGAAGTCGTTAGGTTGGTGGTAAAGACATGTCGCCAGGTCAGGACGAAGACGAACTACGATCTAGGACTCCAAATCATCACCTAGGTGGCGTTTGGGTGTTGTCTAGCTGTTTTGGGATGCCATGTGCCACAACGTCATTGGAGGGCCAAATCCACCCTCATCAGCACTGTCATGGTTTTACATTGGTGCAAATTTATTTGCTTTACAACCAAACACAGCCTAACACATGCTGAGATGTGCATGTGGAACACCAATGTAAACTGCCAAAATTAAGAATGAAAGAGAAAGGATGGGTGCCAATATTATGATTTCCAAAGAAAAGGAATAAATAGAAGTGCGGCTTACTGGCTTGCCAATGGGGTTTTGGGTACGGGGCAAATTGGGCACCCGATTCAAACATATTTCATTATTGGGCTGGGCCATTGGATTGGGCACTTCACAATTAACGAATTCTCAACGTAAGGCGGCCCAAATTGGAGGGTGTTTCATGTAGAGAATCTTTAATTCAAAGTAGTACTTCAAACTTCAAAGCTAAACAAATATCTAATCAGGGAGTGGGTAAGATTAAAATGGAGTTCAAATCAGTTCCCCACAGTACATTTTTGCCGTGTATTGAGAACATCTCTTAATGATAATATCAGAAATGACGATGTCATCATCGGGAGATATTCTCAATACACGGTGGGGATGTACTATAGAACATTGTGGGAGGCTGATTTGATCTCGTTAAAATGATCAATATGGGCTTTTTTATTTCTCCGTATTATATATTATTCGTTACAGGGAGCAAGGTGCAAGTGAGGTCCATTAACTTTACCACGGAACGGAAAATCTGTATATTCACAGGTTTGATTATGTGCTTCATATTTGGAGTAGGGCCGAGTGACCATCTCAGCTACTGGATCATCAACAATCCTACATTGTGTAGGGCTTCACCACAACAAAATGCATGTCATGAATCAGGATCTCCCAAGTTCCCAACACATGGTCCCTCAAGGAATTAATAGGAAAACATCTATTGACCTTATAGCCCCATTTAGACCCTACAAAACTTTGAGCAGCAAAAGCATCCAAGATTCAAATATTAGTCTTTTTAGCGTTTCGGTTTCAGTCAGTGCAAGGCCCGTACGAACGGTGTTTGAACTGGCCTTGCACTAAATGAAACCGAGTTCTCAAAGTGTCTGTAATTCTACTTGTAATGCTAGGACAACCACAATACATAGCCTCGAATCCATACATGTGGGCCCATATATTGTGCTGATTTAGCTGAGTGTGATTGGCCCAGTATCCACTGATTCCCATAGAAATTTCAGTCTTTATCTTTTAGCAGGGTAATCAATTCTTCTAACGTTGTTGAGTGTCAATTAGGAATGGAAATAGCTTTTAAGGTGGATTCTAGCCGATTCGAATAGTAAGAGGTTCGAGTCAAAAATTCAAAAGTTTGAGTTTGATTAAGGTCAAGTTTGATTTGAGAAAAAATAATATATAAAAAATATTTTTTATTTGATATTTAAAAATTAAGAATTATAATAATTAGTTATTATTATATATAAAAATAAAATATTATATATAATATTTTTATTATATCTTATTTTCTGTAATTTTATATTTTATTATATATATATATATAGCTATTTAAGCTCGAATAACACATGAAGAACTCAGCTCGTGGCGATCCCTACTTTTAAGTAAACAACACGACAGAAAGGGACCTATACGATGCATGGGCTGGTGTTAAAAAGATTCCCGTATTACATTCAATATCTCCTGTACATGTATATTAAGTTTATGGAGAGATGTTCCCAAGGTGCAATTGGATTCCCATGCTTTCAGAACATTTACAGAATTTTTGCTTACAAGGAACCCCGTGCTTAAATAGTTTTATTTAATTTCTTATTTTTTAAAATTCAATAAAAAATCTCAAAATTCTGTAAGGATTGGAAACAATATGGGGAATCTGAAGAGAATAATGCATTTTAGAATATAGTATAATACCATCATTAGAACCTTCCTTTTGTCAATTGTTCTTCATCAACCTACTTGACTTCAAGAACATTAAAAACCCACCTTTTACTTAAAATGATAAAAGGTTGAAAAGATCAAAATATTTTCACTTCTTTCACAATAAAATACATTTGCATCTTTACCTAGAGTCTACTATTGCTTCTTTTTTATTTCCCTAGAAGCCTTTTAATTAACAGCCATGATAAGTGATTCCAACCAGTAAACCAATGGGCTATCTACTTCTTTCTATTCTAGACTGCAAGAGAGTATGGCTTGCTATTTCCAAGTTATAGACAGAACATGTGATTTCACATGGGTATTTTGATCATCTGAAAAGTGAAGATTTGTGACTGTTTAACAAATGGAAAGGTATTACTGTTTAATACCACATTAATTAATGTAAGAGAAAGAGATATTAAGTTGTAGATCCTAACTCTAATGTTGGATCCCCACACCTTCCAAGGAATGGGTGAAACTTGGGTGAGCTCAAATTGAGGATTTGTTAATTTTTAATGGGTGTAAATTCTTCAAATCGAGTACCCAACTTGCATCATTGAGAGGATTCAATATTAACATGTAGATGTAGTCTACTTTGCCAAGATGGCACCTCCTTTATGAAAAGACAGTGGCCATGATTATTTTGCAAGTAAATAATTACTTTGACCTTGTGCTTTCTTCTTTAATTAAGATTAGGAGGGAAAAAGTAAAGTAGGAGACGCTTACATTGATGTTCTTTCCCTTTGAAGCTAACTTTGTTAATGAAATATTACTAAACATAATACTTTGTCAATAAAACATATTTTGTAAGTGAAAATTTCCCAACTTGCATTCTATTAACTTAAGTTCTAATTTGTAAAACCATGTTAATTGGTGTTGGTCCTAGAATGCTCAATGTATTTGTTTTAATAATCAAAGAAAAGAACAGAAAATTTAATTGGTGTTACCCAATGAACCAAGTTATATATATATATATATAGAATTGGGGAAGGATCCCCACAAAAGCAAATGGGCTATTGAAAAAAAAGGAGAAAGGAGCCAAAGGAAGATGTCTATCATGACTCTGAAGAGCACTCATTATGGGAATTTAGGTAATAATGGAGGAGATGCTGCTGCTGGTAAAGGTGTGGTGCAAATGGACAGGGCACACAATAAAGCTACAGGATTAGTTGAATAATCATCAGATTCATGAATTAGATCATGTGGATCCAAATTGATTATATATAAGTTTAATGTAGATATCTTTCATCTAAGCAAGGCTTATGAAGGGTAGATAATGTTTTATTCTATTGAAGTGATGAATCCATTGAATCAGGGGACATCTGTTAGGTGCAGAGTAACTCCCATATTTCGTTTGAGTGTAGTCCCTAAATGTGTAGAGTCTCAAGATGTAAATCTCCATATCTTTCCCACCTCTGAACAATGCTGCTATTAATATCTTTAGGTGGGAAGTTGTTTTTACCTCATTTTCTCAATTATTAGCCATGTGGTACAGAAAAAGAGAGAGAGAGAATTAGTTGGGTTTACCTTGGAGATTTACAGTTTTAGTTTTGGTGGGGGCCTAAGCCACCCCACTTTCCCCATGCTTGGGCCCCATGAAAACTTCTTTGAATTAATGGCTAATGTTGTTGAAGGTCCATTTGCCACAGGGTCCCTTTTCATATGCTTGAGCCTTTGAGGATTTGAGTTTGAGCCCATTCTACAGCTATAATTACCACTATGTAAATTTCAAAACTAATAGACTCTTATTTGAGAAAGAAGAAAGAAAAAGAATTTTCTTACACACAAACTGAATCATATCAAGGCATTCTTTCTACTACAATAAATAGTGCTGCAAATCAGATTGCCCGATTTGAAGAATTTTAACTACATTGGGTTCAGGTTCATTAAAAATTTAATAAATTCCCAATCCAACCCGACCCAAGTTGGGATCCTAACAACCAGCTAGATGCCCCACCAGTTGAGCCAGTTGGCACCTTGATAACAGTATGGTACAGTTTCTTTTACATGCTTAAATTTCATTTCATCTTGTAGCTTAACTGGTTTTCAATTCAAAACACTATATTTGACTGCATTTGTTTCTCTTGACTAAATGTTTGAACTCTTAAGATTTTCTCTCCTACTAACTCTACATCCAGCCAGCCAGGAAAAGCTAATTTTTCATCATAAAACGTAGGGGTGCAAGTCGGGTATCGGTTTTTAAGATTTTACACCGAGCCCGAGCCCGAGCCTGCTCAAATTGCACCCCTAATAAAAGGGCAATGTTTCAAAGTATTGATATGCATAATACGTAAAAATTGCAAATTATATGATACAATGTTTCAAAGTTTGGTTGCAATGTAAATAAATTTGTACTGATGCAAAACTGTAGCAGTACAAATGATTTGAGTGTAAATTCTGACCTATTTTTGTTTCAAATTTTAGTTTATTTTATTTGATTGCATCACAAATGAAATAAATTAAGACATGAAGCAGAATAAAGCAAAACCCAAAACAAAACTAAATGAGAATTTATATATATTTTTTTCATTTTCACTCCCATACATTTGTACCAGTGCAATTAAAATTACACTGCAACCAAACACAGCCTTATGGATAAAAATCGTTTCAAGTGTCAAGCTTTGAATATGGTCATCTCTAAAGATGGTATTAAGCATTGCACATTACTGTATGTCCTAAACCATGGTATTTAGTAGGGCTGTTCATAAGAAGGCCCAACCCGGACCGACCCAACCCAAGTCGGCCGGGTTATCTTTAGCATCGGTCGATTTTGGGTTGTAAAACATCATAAACCGACCCGAACTGACCGACTTAGCTAAAGAAGTATGTTATTGTATACTTTGTTTAGTTGTTCATAATCCTTTGTGCAGTGCATACAAGTTGATATAATGTTTGAAATTCATGATTTTAGTTTTCGTGGTGAAATTAATCTCTAATCCCAGATGCTTATCAAATTGTCTTCTTTTTGCCGTCTTCACTTCGAACGAGAATAAATTCTCAAACTGACAACCCAAACTTGCACCACACAGGCACACGAGGGGCATGGTTGAACTTAGAGCCGAAACCGACCCAACCTGATTCAAACCGACTAGGTCAATTTTGCTCAACACTGGATCGGTTTCGGTTTCAAGTTAAGGTAACCCAACCAAGTCGGGTCAATTGGAAATACCTCAATAAGCCGACCCAACCCAACCCGTAAACAGCCCTAATATTTTGCATGTTTGTGATTCTGAAAACCAACACATATTGATACTTTGAACCATGTTAAAAAGAGCTCATATATTTCAAACCTCGAAACAAACGGAGACTTGTTTTGTATGCATAAAACAAAGAGAAAAAGACCTCAATCTCATCACCATTGTTTTTAATTTTATCAACTTGGAAAGATGCAATGAAAAATGACAGGCTCAATAAAAAAAGATGCGAATATTCTAAATTAGAAAGCAAACCCCAATATTGATGATATTTGATCTAACACTTGGAATCAGATACAATAAACCTTGAATCTGTTCACATTCTAACCTAGATTCTAGTGCTGTAAATCAGTGCAAAACAAGCAAGCTCTCTGTGATTTCCAAACTCCAAAGCACTAGTGGTCCATGTTTTTCTGGATTCATTCACACTTTGAACCAACTCTCCATGAAAACACTGAAAGTTAACTGGTGTTAGCTTGAGACATGATTGCTGTAGATGTGCTTGAACAAGGAGTTAGCTTAAGGTTTAAACCAGAATGCAGAGAGCTCACCGACATGGTTGAACTGGTTCACTGACTGTTACACCATTTAAACCATGAATACAGTCAAAAAGGACCTAAAGGATCATGGGTCAATTGTTCATCGATAGGGCTGTAAATGTATCCCAAAATTAAGGGGGTAAATTGTATATATGTACTTGTGTTTTGGGTATGAATTTTTGAATGTGCTATTTTAGTACTTGAACTTCCATGAATTAACATTATATATTGAGAGTACAATTACAAAAAATGCCCATGTTTCAGTTCTCCTTTTTCTTTCACTGTTTCATATTTCTTCTGCCTTTTAACTTTGGGATGCAAACCAGCAGATAAGACAAAGAAGTGTCCAAAAGTGAGACTAACCCCAATTTACAGAGTGGGGTGAGATTAATTTGCTAACAAAGATGAATATAGTGAAAAATGACTCAAAATATGGCATATTTGTAAATTTACCCTTCACCATAACATTTTTTAAACATAAAGTTAAAACTTAATTATGTATTTTTAAAAATTCAAGTATTAAAATGGCACATCTAAAAATTCACCTCAGTAGTACTAGTTTAGTCAAAGGATCCATATGTGATCCGGATCAAATATGGGTCCACCCAATTAGGGAGGGTATTAGCCGTCTTGGGTTGGGTCTGGATCATTAATTAATTTGACAAATGAGATGCGAAAAGCTGAAACAGAGAAAATCTTCCTAGCCGGATCCACGTTCAGTTAGGATCATCTTAAAAAGTGGGTCGGGTCAGGACTCAGGAATGCACACGTTCCAAATTTCACACACCCACACACAAAGAGAAAAAAGAGAACTGGGGCAGGGGTAGTTTGGTCAAGTCATGGTCTAATTAAGGAGGAGCAAATCTGTTGTGAGAGGCATTAACAGGGAAGATACCGCCCTTTTTTAAGTTGTGTAGATTAGACCGGGTCAAAGTGACAAAGACGTAAATCTGGTAAACAACTTGTCTTGAAATTCAAACACAAATTAATAAACAATTAAAATTTAAAAATAAAAAGAAAAAAGGTTTTATACTATTTTTTTTTTTTTTTCCGATTTTTCTCCGCGTCCTCGTCTTCTTCCCTCTCCGCCCCCCACCACTCTCATTCTTCTTTTCTCTCGTTCTTCCTTTCTTTTAACTCAACTATCAAATCTCTCTCTCTCTGAAACAGAAGAAGAGAAGAAGCATAACCAAGATGTCTCTTAGAAAAGCATTTCTCTCCCGAAGGAATACAACCAAACAGTCCTTTAATCTGTCGAACTCTGATGAAGTTGAAGCACAGAAACGGCATACAGACGGCCATGGCGAGGCAGATGAGGAGATCGAACAAGTTGATGAGGATTGCTGGTCTAAGATGTTCCCTGAGCTTCTCAGTGAGATCATCCAGCGAGTCGAGTCCAGCGAAGACCGGTGGCCGCTCCGGAAGAACGTTGTCGCCTGTGCTTGCGTCTGTAAGAGGTGGAGGGGCGTTACCAGAGGCATCGTTAGGTCTCCTCTACAGTGTGGGAAGATTACTTTCCCCTCTTCCCTTAAACAGGTTTATTTCCTTTTTTTTTTTCCTTCTTAGTTCTTTCCCCTTGTCTTATTTTTAGTTGTCCTTGTGGTTCGGTTGGATCTGGTAGAGTGAGGGCGTTTTAGTCGATGTCCTTAGGTTGATCAGTTTGCAAAATCGTTCGGTTGATTTGTGTTACTTCCTTCTTTTCCTTAAGTTTTGTAGTTTGCTTTTGCTTTCTGCGCCTTTGATGGTCTAATTGGTCTTCTACTTTAGTTGGTTTTTCTGAATGTTTTGGGTTTTGCCTCTTTCAGAAGAATCAGAACCAATCTCCATGTAATTGGTTTCCATACACACTGTGCAAGGTTCAGTGTTTCCATTAAGGTTCTAAATTTTGAACCTTGTGTTCTTGATTTCACTTTTGGGAATTGAGCGAAGGCACAAAGTTAGGAAACTTAGATATGCATTTTTGTTGCTTATTAGGTCTGCTGTTTTGATCTTGGGTGTTGGCGCTCCTTTTAATGGCATAATGGAATTTGTAGACTTGCTTCCTGGGTGTTGATTAGGTCTCTAAATATTTATTGTGAACTTTTATCATCTTTTTTAATTTAATTAAGCGAATGGAGAAGCTTTTGATTATGTGGTTGATGTGTTATTACTTGATGTTAAATGCAGCCGGGGCCGCGAGATGCTCCCCTTCAATGTTTTATCAAGCGAAACAAGAAGACCTCCACATTTTATCTCTATCTTGGTCTGACCCAGAGTAAGTAGACACTGATTAATACTTCTCAATATATGGCCTTTCATCAGAATTTTCTTCTATTTGTGTGAACACCTTGCAGCTCAAGCAGTTGGAATTGAATAAAACTTCACATTTAATTTAGGAAGACTAAGTTACAAAATGACAAATTTGACTTTTGTAGATCCTTTAAATTGACTTTTCCATGCCTTTTCATTAGTGGGACATAACTATTACTCATCTAAGATCTGTGTGTGGTGAAATCTTTATGATTTCTTTGAACAAGTGAAAAGAAAATGTGACTTGAACATTTTAATGGTATTTCTTATATGTGCATTTGTATGATAATTCTATTTTCCTAAAAAGGTAGAGCCAATTCTCCATGCTATTGAGTCTATCTGCTTCTGAGTTTTGAACCTGATCAGGATTTCTAAGGTAATGGCTTTAGTTCTCCTTATGAAGCTTCTTTTAGTTGCTTCTTCCCTTCTCAGGTTCAGTAGTCCCTTCTTTCATTGGAGAAGAGACAGAAATCATGCGGAGGATGCAGTAGAAGTTCATATTTGCTCAAATATGAAAACGAGATCTTATAGCTTTTAGGCTAGAAGCAAAACAAATGAGACATCCTCTTCTTTTTGGAGGCCCTATCAAAGAAAATCCATAATGCGGAAAAATTATTCATATTATTCAAGTTTGGAATGACATTAAACAGAATGGAATGGCGAAACAGGATTCATGTAGTCAACCCATAGAGTTGGGATAAGGCTTGGATGGTGTTGATGATGATTCAAGTTTGGAATGTTATCTTTTTATTAGCATCTCATATATTCTCACTTTATGTCATTGATCAAAAGTAATATTCTCAACTTGTCTTTCTTCAACATTTCTTCTTCTTATCAACCTTATTATTCTTCAAAAAAAAAAAAAAATCCAAAGAAGCATTTTTCAGCACCCTATGAGTATCTGGCATGCTTAGCTATCATGGATCCTACCTAGTGCCTACAGGTTGTACAAGGGAGAGTCTTGGGATGCAGATAGCAGAAATATGTTAGATTTAAAGATGTGCCATCTTAAACGAGTTATACATTTTTGACAGGGAACAGGGAACTACGCTTTGGGAAAGCATTTGCGTGCTAGATAGTGAATCTGTGATAGTGTAGGGTATGGTTTTATAGGAAATTTGTAAGGCATGTCTAGTGACAACATTACTTTCCACCTCAGAAGAAAGTTGAATCTTCTTCTTGCCTTCCATGTTCCTATGACAAGTGGATGTTAATTCATATCCTTAGAATTCAGCCCTAGGGGTGCAAATTGGGCAAGTGCTGTGTTGTCAAAATTTTCAAATTTTTAAGAGGTCTGCCTGATGTACCCCTCTTCAATTTGTTTAACTGAATTTGTACCCCTCTCAAGCCCAACACGGAAGCAGATTGAGTGCACCTAGAAATATGATCTACATTGTTCGCTTTCTAAAGAAACAACCTATTATTTTTATTCTGTGCATTTATGCCTTCAAGAGAGTTGAAAAAGTTTTATCGGGGACTTTTGTCTTCAATTTTAAAACATGAGGATTCTAATGCTTCTTTTGAATATTTTCAAGCATCTTCAACTTATGCATAGAGGAAGACCATGGACTACAAACTTTGTTACCCAAATGTATTATCTTCAATCAATTGTTCTGCAGTAAATTTGGTGGTGGTTAATAGCTTATTTTAACAGTTTCTGAAGATCACATATTATGAATGTCCCCTACAGTGTACACATTTTCCTAGATCTTTGTAGATAATATTCAATGATCCTATTGATAAGTATTCCATGATCCTTCATCTGGTTCATCCAGATGACTCTATTCTCAATATATGGGGATTCATTGTTATGTCAACCATATGTTTATCCATTCCAAGCTCATGAAGGAAAGTTTGAACACCTTTCTGAAACTTTGAAGAAGCATGTTAATGTTATATATTTTCATTACCAATTATAGGCGCCAACAAGTTTTTGGGTGTTTTTTATTTTCTTATGACTAAAGTTTAATAGATTTCTCAATTCTAAAGCATCACTTTAGATTTAATGGAAGTGTTTTATTATTTTTTTTTTTATAAAGCAGACATAGGGAGTATCACCAGGCCTTTCTTACAATTGGAAGGAGAGAAATGAAGGTTTTTATTAGTTGTTTTGTTCTGGAGCAGGGCTATTTCCCCTCCTAATCTAATGAAGTAGGTTATCTAGTTATGAAATGTATCTAAATGAGCCTTTATGGCTTTATACACCATTTTGAAGCTGAATATTCTGATATACCTATAATAGGTTAGTCTTTTTTTTTTATCTTTTATCTTTAAGATTGTGATATACATAAAATAGGTTAGCTATTGAATATACCTCAGGGTTCCCTTGACTAGACTCCAGTTGAACAATTTAGATTGTTGAGTTACTATTTCATTCTGACTTTTGGATTGTTCAATTTTCTTCACCCAGATAATAATGATGATTTGCTTTGTGATTGCTTTCTGTTGATTGGCCTAATTTAAGTACTTGAAACTTTCACTTACTTGAGTGGTGGTTGCAGCATTCATGGACAAGGGAAAATTTCTCTTAGCGGCAAGGAGATATAGGCGGGGTGCTCACACTGAATATATCATTTCTCTTGATGCCGACGACCTTTCCCAAGGAAGCAATGCTTATGTTGGGAAACTGAGGTAATTCATATTGGTAACTTGTTTTTGGTTTTGCTTTAGTGCACTAGCTGTCAACATTTTGAGTTTAAAGTCCTTGTATTTTTAGCAAAATCAGAGTGACCCAAGTCATTTTCAAGAAAGTATATTTGTTTTCTTTATTATAGCAAACAAAGAGTAGATGTTTTCTTAATCCAAGATCTAAAATACCTTCTTTGGGTGTTCGTCAACCAATTAATTTCCAAGTATTGATTTCTAATAATATAATGCATCGAGTTTCAGAAGTTAATTAGTCTCCTTGAAAAAACATAAAATGAGAAAAAAAAAACTAGTCTCTTCTGTATACTCAAACTCTAATAATGATAGATTTTTTTTTTCGCAAAAGTCTTAAATTTTGTTTTTCAGAACATATTTTATAATTAAAATGCTTCAGATTGCAAGTTAAAGTATTGTCATGTTGGTTGCAAATTGTCTTCTGTATTTTGTTTGATATCTAATAGACACCTCCTGATCTGATAGTGAGAGATTTTTTGGCAAAAGTACAACCTTGACTAGGATAATAACCTTTAAGTATTCGTCCAAGTCCTTTGCCAATCTCTGTTTACTTGCCATTAAGTTTCAAAAAAAAACCCGCACTGTATAATAACAGGACACCTGTACAAGGGTGCTGTGTCATGTCAGATGTTATGGTGTAAATTTTGTATCCGACACCTTGTCCAGCTGTGTCCTTGCCATGTCTGGTTAACACATTGCATACGAATCTACTTTCCCAAGAGAATCTCAATTTAAATCCGTTCTTAAGTTCCATATTATGTTGCAGCTCGGATTTCCTTGGCACCAAATTTACCATCTATGACAGCCAGCCACCATATGATGGTGCAAAGCCTTCAAGCAGTAGAGCAAGCCGCCGATTTGCAAGTAAGCAGATCAGTCCCCAGGTTCCAGCTGGCAACTTTGAGATTGGGCAGGTTTCCTACAAGTTCAACCTGTTAAAATCAAGAGGACCAAGAAGGATGCTCTGCTCATTAAGGTGCCCATTAACAAATGAAATTGCCCTTGATGAACCTCAGAAGACCCCTGAGATACAGACAACAGAAGCTTCCACCACCAATGCAGGGTGCATGATTCTGAGAAACAAGGCTCCTAGGTGGCACGAACACTTGCAATGCTGGTGTCTTAATTTCCATGGGCGGGTGACAGTTGCTTCAGTGAAAAACTTTCAGCTGGTTGCAGCGGTTGACCCAAGCCAACCAGGAGGGAAAGGGGACGAGGAGACTGTACTTCTTCAATTTGGGAAGGTAGGCGATGACATATTCACCATGGATTATAGGCAGCCCTTGTCTGCCTTCCAGGCATTTGCCATCTGCCTCACCAGCTTTGGTACTAAGCTTGCCTGTGAGTGACATAATGTATTCTGGTTGTTGATTCCAGCAGCAGCCTGTGGATGTTGTTTTAATATTTGTTTCTTCTCCCTCCCCCCCCCCCCCCCCCCCCCTTTTTTTCTTTTTTACTATGTTAAATTGTTATCTCCATCTCTCTGATTAGCATCCGTGCAACAAGCACATTGTAAATGCTGCAACTGTAAGAATATTATGGAGCTTGGCTCAGTAATACTTGACTCTGCAATTCAATTGCAAGCAAGCACCTAATTGATCAATAACCAAGATTAAGATGTGCTGCAAGCCTGCACCTAATCTTGTTTCACATTTCTAGTAACTAATCTAAGGCTCCCACATATTGAGCTGAAATATACGTACAATGGATGGCCCAGACACTAGGGTAGTGGTGGAGACCATGGATGACCAACTTCCGAATGAAACAAAAGGAAAAGGTGGGGGCAATGGACAAATTCTCAGCATCTCATCTCTCTCAAAAAAATATCTTAGGGACTCCTTTTCACACTAGGCAAAGCGAGAATGTGAATGAACAACAGCTTGCCCATGATCCAACCAGCTTTTAATAAGTGGCCAATTTCAAGCCTCAGAAAAGCATCTGTTATCTTACCAAAGAAAAGCAGATGTTCCAGTGTCCCACACTATATTTTCTGCCATACCCATGGTTACCATTTTCTAAGCTAAAATAACATATTTTTGTGAAATGGGGCAATGGGCATTCTCCAGTCTCCAATTAATCAAGGCAGTGCAAAGACACTGCTATCCTTCATCATGATTCATGAACAAGAAAAGTTGGAAAGAACACAGAAGTTTATTCTAACTTGGGGTATTTCTGTATCTTCATATCAAGTTGGAATTCTAGAACTGAATATTTAATGTCAAGCGGAGCCCAACCATGTCAATCTGGACTCTGGAGAGTGGAGAATTGGAGATTGAGTACCTTACCTACCATCTATGATCTATGCCCCCAGTTTGGCTTGATTTACATGGTTTTGAATTGGCTAACCTTTTCGTTGTAACAGCCAATCTTTTCTTTTGCTAAACCTAATATAGTGATGTGTCTTAGGGAATTGCAGGTAAGCATGACTTCAGAGCTATTAAATTAGCAGATAAGCTTCGGTCCACTTCAACTTTTATCTACCAATAAAAAATATCCACCTCAACGTTGACGTCAACGTAAAGTACACAAGATCATATATTGAGCAAATCAGAAACCTGTTGGCTTGTCGAATCTGGTTTATTTATTTATTTTGGTTTGGTAAATGAAAGGTCTGTTCTGATAAACAAATGAAGACAACTATGGAACTACTACAAGATGGGTCGGGTTAAACCATGAAGTCATCTTTGATCCAACCCTATTCGATCGGGTTCGGGGCGGCTTTAATTGGGGTTCAGGTTTAGGCAAACCCATAAATAATTATAGCCTTCACTAAAAAGTAAGAACAAAGAGGTTATTCAAGGGTTGGGTCGATTTCAGATGAAAGTTGAAACCATATAGTATTGGGTTGGGTTTTATGGTTCTATTTCATTAGGTCCGATTAGGTCTTAAATATAGAACGTGCCTTCAGGCTTCAGATCAGATTTGGGTTGAGGCAAACCCGTATCAAAGATGACCCGTTGACATAAATAAAATCCGCAATTGGGGAAGGAACAAAGTTGCTGATTGAAAATCTCAGTTTATCAGCCATTTGCATCAAGTCTTGTTGACTGCTTCTCCGAGTGTCATCAAAATGAAGCTTCTAATTTATTTTATAATAATCCTAACACACATGGTAATGGTTTTTTTCTAGATTGCTGATGTTGGGGAGGGAAGGACCGAAGGAAACACTCTCACCCAACAATCTTTAGTACTCTTTCTTGTCCACCATTCAATGGGCAGAAAAATTTAAGTTCAAAGAATTTATTACAAGCAAACTTCTAATTAATCAGTCAGTCCAGGGAGGTGTTTGGTTGGAAATTAGAAAGAGAAGGGGTCTTGGGTCCAGTTGCCTCCTGAACCATGTCCTCAGAATTGGGACGCAATAAAAATTAATGGATGATTTTTTAACCATCTGATATAGATATTTATGGTGGGTCCCAGTCCCAACACTGGAAATCCGAAGAGGTGATAGTGATAAATTATGGGCCCCAGACCACCATACATACATGGGTCCCCTAAGCCTCCTGGCCCTCCTCCATCCACAATATTTAGCGAAATACCTTGTGCAATAACCTAATCTATTATTATAAACAGAACAATGGATGTCTCTTCACTCCTTTATCTTATTGTTGGAATTTTGGGGCAAACGGGCAACAAGAAACTGGGTTTCTCAGACTATACCTATCTGATCACCAACTCATCAATCTATTTAGATTCATTTGCCGACACCCCACGACCTTCCCCTTGCAATGTGGTAAAATGCCCCTAACCCAAACAAACTAGTCCACAGGAACCCCTCTGGATTAGCCAAAAACCTTCATCTCTAATCCATCTCACCCTGTATTGGACACTTGTTGCCCAGTAATCCAGCCATTGAAATCCAGAGCTTTTTTTTTTTCTTTCTTTTTTTATTTGAGAATTGCCCAAAAGAGAGTAAACAAATAAACAACAACTAAACATCAACCCAACTCTTGAAGCTTTTGCTGCAACCAACAGGGCAATCCTGAAGCTTCCAAATTGATTGGTTCATCGCAGTGGGGCCAGAGTCATTTCACATGGACCATGGCGTGATCACTACAATCCATCCATCATCACGCGTAATGATCGAGATACACCCTGCATGGGTGCATGAACCATCATTAGGCTGCAATAGCATTTGAGCTCTTGAATTCAGAAAAGCAAACCATGCTTGCTGCTCAACTGCCATGTGAGTTGCAGCTATCATTCTATCAAAAGCTTTTAACTTTGCACAAAAAGAGGGTGATGTGGGGAAGACAACGAGCTTTTCTGAACTATACCCATCAGAGCTTTCCACATGCAAGAGACTAGAGTGCCAATACTTCGTTTCTGGACAACCACTTTACCAAGTACATCTCCTAATGTTGCAAATTGCAGTTCAATGACTCTCTCAGAGACCCATAATCGAGCTTAATCTCTGGGTTTTGGTTTTTATTTTTTGAGATCAATCAACAACTGGGGTTAGTAAGAGAAGATGTAGTGTAGTGCATGGTGAGGTATGTAGTTGGCACTGGGTTGGAAACTGAACATGTGGCCAACCCAAAGTGTGGCCCATTTGGTAGATAATTTAGATGGGCCATTAGACAGTGTGGCCCATCTGAAAGCCTTTTCCAACCCATAGTCCTATATATGCCATGCATGAGGTGCCTTCTGATTATGATGGAGCCATGGAGGGGCCTCCTCACATCACCTCTACATATATCACAGAAGCTTCCCCAAACATCTGTATTTAGGATTGAGCCCCACCATGATTGTTTTAAATATTGGAAAGATTACATGCACTTTTGGAGCATTTCATTTTCTTCTGTATCTTATATTGAAACGTTTAATTCAATATTTCATCAACATTTATTTCCCTGGAACTTTTGGAATATTGTAATATTACAAAATACATTATAATGGAAATTTGTGAATATTCTGAAATAATTGAAATTTCAGTTGAGAAATTTTGACTTTTAACCTGCTTCAATGGAATTTATTTCAGATTTTTAATTATCTAAATCATTTATAATTATTATTTTATTAGTAACTGAAATAACATGATCTTATTTGACTTTTTTAGGATAAAAACAAATGAAATTTCAGTTTTTGAAAACATTGCCCACAAGATCATGACTAGAACTCTACTGTCACTTAATGTCACAAGCAAAAGGACTTGAGTGGAAGAAATAATTTAAGCACGCTGTGAATATGGCATTGAACAGAAGGGAATGGTAAAACAGGATTCATGTAGTCAAACCAGTATAGATAGGATAAGAATTAGATGATGTTAAATAATTAAACAATTATAGGGAATGTCCCAATATGTAGGGGTGTATCGAATTCTAATCAAATCAATCAATATCCAAATTCGAATTTGATTAGAAGATTCAATATCTGAAAAATAGTGAAAATTAATAATCGAATTTGAATTCGATTAAATATTTAAATATTCGATTCGAATTCAACAGATTAATTCTTTTAACTAATTAATATAATATAAATATTTCTTTTATATAAAGAATATAAATTATTTATATAATATTACATATATTACCTAAAATATTTAAATATTTATAAATTATATTATCGATTTAATTCAGATATTTATCAAATCGAATCAAAACATAATCCTAATTCAATTAGATTACCACAAATATACAAACCCCTAATAAAAAGATTAAGTGATTTTGTCAGCATTTACACATAGTAGGCAGAGTAATACTCCAAATTATAGACGGTCTAACTCTTGACCCATCCATTACGAATTACGAATATGGATCAATTTATAGAAATCACCAGATCCGTTCGGACAGACTTTATATATTCTGATATGACCCGCTCCATAAAATGCCTACTTGTAGTAGTAATCAAGGTAAGGCATGCGCACTATGGTTCAAAATTCATGATTGCACCTAAAACTAAAAGCAAAGCTCCTAATCATTCATTTACATCTAGGTTATATATATATATATATATATATATTATTTTGACCTTTCAAGTTTGAACTTGACGGTGGACAGGGCTACAAATGGATGGGATTCGTGTGAGCTCATCCATGATTCATTCACCCACCCAAGATAGAAAAAAGATATAACATGTTTTTTAAAATATAAGGTTTTGTTTGGATAGATTTTTATATTACAAAAAGTTTGATATAGTGTTTGTATTGTATATTTTGTATTTCTGTCTTTATACCTTTTAAAAATATGAAAATCATCACAAGTACAAAGTCAACTTTTTATACTTCGTGTTATTGGCGAAATAATACTTTTATTTTCATGCGAACGGATGGTCACGTGTGATTATCTTCCAATACAACTCTCAGCTCTACCTCCGTTCGCCACTACTGGAGTTACATTGCCATCGTCGGTCTCAACCACCAAACCACCGGAAATTGTCATTGAAAGTGCGGACAAACGTACTTTTACCAAACAGGAAACGGTTCTTTTGTTCCGAAAAGCATATTTTACAAAATTTCTTATCTAAATGATTTTCAAAACAAAAACATCAAAATAAAAAATATTTTTTATATTTTATACTTTGATACTATTAAAAATACAAAAGTAGAAATCTATCTAAACAGTGCCTAAATAAATAAATACTGACTTCAGATGCAATAAGATGTTGCATATATGTAAATGTCACGTTGTGATGAATCAGCCACCATCATCTAAGTGTCTTCATGTGTCTTGGGTTGGGTCATTGTACTCTTTTTGTAAAGGGGGGTATACCAATGGCAATTATGTAAATAGTAGTATGAATATTCAATATTTTGATGTATCATTTTATCACTTTCCCAAAAGCTTAACGTATCCTTTGAGGGGAGGTATGTAGTCGAGTGAATCAGTAGCGTGTAAAGGTTAAGCACGAGATCCCCTCGACACTAAACTGTGTGCTTGTGCTTGCCATCAATTTATGCAATACAAAGAGACTTTTGTCTGATTTGTGTGCATTTGTTGTTGCTTTGTTGCTTTCTTATTGACTTCATAGGCTTATTCATCGACTAGCGAGTGTCGCACGGGCCCCAACACGTAGCCCCGTGATAGTTGGTATCAGAGCTTCGTTGACGCTAGCAGTTGTCAAGCCCAATGAGTCCCTGTCGTGCCCTGCAACAACACCAGCTCGATGAAGAAGCGAGATACGCTAGAGGAGATCTAGGAAGGAATCTCATGGGTTTATGATGAGGACGAGCCTAGAGGTAGCTCTTCCAAGGACAAAGGTGCCAACTCAAAGCCTAGCAAGCATGACAAGTCGGTTGACAAGCTTGCGACCATGGACAAGTGCATCATGCACTGTGAAGCAGTGGTTGGGGAAACTCGTGATCGTGGAGACGAGCTTCAACTCAACCTTGAGACCGTGGTAGTGGTTGTTGAAAGATTGGAGGACCACTCTGTTGACAGCTCCAACAGGCCAAGCAACCCACTAGAAGACTTGGTGAAGTACCTACAGACCCAGCTCTATGACTTGAAGGGGGAAGTCACCCTCTTGAAGAGATTGGTGGCCAGTACAGCCAGCGCCCTTGCTGCTCCAGCCCTGCCAAAGATCAAAGTCCGCGAGCCTACCCCATATGCAGGGACCCGAGATGCCCGGGAACTTGACAACTTCCTGTGGCAAATAGAACAATACTTCACCGCTACCAAACTTGTTGAGGAGGTAGCCAAGGTGCATATTGTTGTAATGTATCTTACTGATGTTGCTATGTTATGGTGGTGCGGGAGATGTGCCGATGCGGAGCAAGGATTATGCTCCAGTGATACCTGATTCGTGTTCAAGAGCGAGATAAAGCGCCAGTTCTATCCAGAGAACGTGGAGTACCAAGCCCGTTGGAAGCTCAAGAACTTAAAGCACATGGGCTCATTGCATGAGTACATGAAGGAGTTCTCTGCACTATCACTCGAAATCACGGACATGTCAGACAAGGATTTGCTCTTCAACTTTATGGACGGCCTGCAACAATGGGCTGAACTTGAACTCCAATGACGAGGTGTGAAGGACCTCGCCACAGCCATGGCCGTTGCTGAACAATTGGTAGACAACAGGCGACCAAGCAAGGATGGCCCTAAATCCAACACATATCAGGGCCAAGGGAAGACAGGAGGTGATAAGAAACCTTACTATGGGCCCAAGGGGGACTCTGGGCCAAGTAAATCCAACACATTCAAGTTCTACAGGAAACCTGAGGGGGACTCTAGTTACAGGGGTGGCCAATTTGGTAAGAGGACACCTCCCTCACCATGCTTCATCTGTGAGGGAAAACATTGAACCAAGGATTGTCCTAGTCGGGGAAAGTTCAATGTTGGACAGTTTTTGTATGCCCTTAGCTTCAATCAGTTTTAATGTACTTTTGATATTTAATGTAAATAAATGAAGTACATGTTTGATTCATGCTGTGTGGTATACTTCTGTGTGTAAGACCCTAAAACTGGACACTTAAAGAGACTTGTGTTGGTTTTAAATGTTCACAGTAGTTGGATAAGTCTGTGGAGATTTATCCTGCCAAGGCTGACATTGGTGTGCTGCCAACTGTTGGGGTGGCTTGTCTCAGTCGCCAAGGTGAAACCCAAGGCACATGCAGTGTAGGATTACTTGAACCCTAGAACCGGACCAGATTTCTAGTATTGCCCTGGACCTTGGAGATTGATGGGCAAAGCTGGAAAGTTACACCTGACCCCTAGACCCGATTATGGTACTGCACTAGGTGTCAGATTGGGTTGTCTTTGATATGCCAATCAGTGAGATCTTTAGCGGGGGTCAAAACCTGGGTATGTTGGGACAGTATGAGAATTCATCTGAGTGGGTGATCATAGTGACGGGATCAGCCCCTTTGCCGGACAAATGTAATGATCAGGGATGCACTCTCTCTGATGGAAACCAAACTGCCGGCGGTTGATTTCAATCGTTGGAATTTTGTTTTGCAAAAAATATATATATGATATATATTTAAGTATGATTTCAAAATATTTGCAAATGGTTTTAATTCCCAGGATCCATGTGAGCAGAGAGTGCAGCACTGTTCCTTGCAGCCGAGGGAGAGGTCCTCTCTTGTCGGGTAGTGCTTGATCATTATGGGTTGAGAGGTTAAGTGTAAGGCCATTTGGGATAACACCTGATGTACTAATCTTGCACCTGCCCACAGTCCCTGGATTTTTATAAGATGGCTTGGCCCAGGGACCACTTAGTGTAAGTGTTGGGCCCATAGGGTCTATAAGATGGGCTCAGGGGGTTCACTGGGCTCTCCAGTGAATTCGGCTAGGCCTTGTAACAGAGGTTGGGCCGAACCCATGTGGCTGGTGTGTAGATCAATGCTTGGGTCCCACGCCATACAAAGAAGCCCAACTGGGCAGCAGTTTGGAAGACTTTTGAGCACTTGATACTTATTGGGCCTAAAGACCATTTCGAACTGGGCTGATTTGATCAGTCATTAACAAGGGGTGGATCTGAGATTAGGATGAGCCCAATAGCTTATCTAATCTGTAGATAGGATTAAGAAGAGTCCTAATCCAAATACAGATTTGGATAAGGGCAACTCCTGATATTATCAGGAGATTTTTTCTTAATCATTAAGCAACTAGAGAAAACCCTATTCGAATTACAAGAATTCGAACCCTAGGGGATTTACACAGAACACACCCTGTAGTTTTGTGAGATAGGATCTCAGAAACCCTAGAGAAGAAAAAGCAGTTCGCCATCTTCTTCTCTAGCTCCCTCCTATTGCAGCCGCCACTATCTATTGCAGTTCATTTTCTCTGTCAAAGAAAGATCAAGAAAAGTTCTTGATATCAGTCTTTGTTGAATGGCTGAATCTGTTTTGGTGCTCATTGTCATCCAGAGGATTCTTGTGAAGGATTCAGTGTATAGGATGCAATCTGCTAGTTCTGTTCCACAGTTGTTGTGTCATCTTCAGCAGGAGTAGATCTTGGTGCCTTCTTTGGGCGTGAACACCAACTTTGGGAGATATTATTTCTCTGGATCAGGTATAATTACTCCCTTCTCTTTTGGTTCAGATATGGTTCGGCTATGGTTCAAGTAGGATCCTTGAATCTTGATTCTAAAACAGGGAATGCGATTCCCAGTTGGAAGGTAGGTAGATAATTTTTGAAATTCGGCCACCCATTCCGCAACCTTTTTGGCGTCCATACGATGGATTCTACCATTCCTTTCAATGGTATCAGAGCCAGGTTCAAATCTTGAACCGAGAATTCAGATCTAAACCTGTGGAATTCGGTAGAAGCTGTTCTATCCGGGTATTGCGTTGTTTGCTGTTTTATTTTAAGAAATTATTTCTTGTTGAGGGGCGATTGATCTGAAATTAATTTTGTTTAAATCTGAAATTTATTTAGAATGGTTCTTGATTTAATGGACTGTTCGTACCTGGAGATCGAAGTGCAGATTTGGCACAGATTGTCTGCACATTCTCTTTTGTAATTTCTATTCATTTTGGTCTGTAAAATAATTATTTTTATTTTATTTTTCTAGACTGAATGTATAGGATTCAATCAAGGATGTAATTAATTAATAGAAATAGGATTTTCTATTTTATTTTTTTCTTGATTGAAGAAGACGGCGGCGCTGGAGATTTGCAGATGGAGGGATCGCATTCTGCGTTTTGCAGTTTATGAAACTGCAACCCTAGTGACTAACCTCTGTTTTGCAGGTGGTGCGAACAATCCATGTCTGATTTATGATTGTCTAAAAATCAGAAATATTAATTTCAAATCTTTCCTGAATTAGTTCTTGAATTGAAAATCCGTTTCGGACCATCTCGGACAAGATTGGACCGAATCTAGGGTTCGAAAGGGGACTATTTTCAGTCCAATTTTCTCACACTATTAGGCCCAAATGTGATGTTCAATTGTAGGGATTAATTCGGCCCAATCTGTAAAGCCCAATTTTAAAGAGTTAAAACTCCAAAAAACCCACATATGTGAGAAAAGCTATAAGGGTGGAACTGCTAACTGCCATTCAGCCCATATACCTAGATGATATTAATTATTAATATTGTGTCTTGTTGGGCTGATTGATGGGCTTTACAGCTAGTGATTGATTGGATCAATTCTTCCATATCATGTGATTTGTGGATGTTTGCTGTGCTGCGACCATGGGCCATAAGCACTTGGCCCATGATGATTCGTTAGTGGCTCTTGTGCACACCATGGATGAATGCACATCATTGCCATGGTGTCCCCTAAGGTCATTGGATGACCCCTCTTTGCTTGGTGGGCCCCACAACCCTGAAAAGGGAAGCATGCGGAAACCCTAGCTGATTTAGGTCCACCAGAAATTTGACTTTATGAAATTCAATAGGAGCCACTTTGGTTTGACCTAAATTAGAACTAGGGCGTAATTTTGTTCCCTCCAGTAATATGAGTGCATGTGATAGGGAGATCCATATGATGGACTCTCTAAAGGCCTTCTGTCATTAGCACGATGATGGGTCCTTCAGTAATGAGGAAACACACCATAAAAATGGGCTATCCATTTGCTGTTGGGTCTGTCAGAGTGTTTCATAAGATGATAGGGGCGTCATAGACCGATGTGGGAGGGGTTTCACCAGAAAATGGGAACTCTCTCACGGTACCTTGGTGTAACCTGAATATGATGGGTGAGCACTCACTGGACATAAAGGTTTACCTGAAAATGGCTCTGAACCTTGTTTGACAGAGGCCAAAGGGAAACTCATACGATGAGTGGGATATGATCCATCGCAGAAAGGTGGTGGGGTTATGCAGCTGAAACAGTTGGCTCCATGCACCTTATGTGATTTCCCACATTTCCAGAGACATCTCGCCGTCTCCGTCACTGAGATAGGAGGGAAATCTCAGAGATGAACAAATGGAAATGGAACATAGATTAAAAGCCATATCTATGTAGGTAACATGAATCAAACATAAGGTTGTGGACTAACGTTTTGCTATTTTACCAGAAAATGGAAAACGGACAATTTGCTAAGTTGCTTGAAGACAACGAGCTTAAGGGACCCAATTATGCCGACTGGTACAGAAAACTTACGCTGGTCCTGGCTTCAGAAAAACTGGATAAGGTGACTAAAAATCCTGCTCCGGATTGTTCGGGGGACAAGGCTTCTAAGGCCCGAAGGAGAGAATACCAAGAATGGGAGGATAAAAACTCCCTAGCCCGCTGCTATATCATAGCCTCTTTGGACAATCCGATATAGAGGCAGTTCGATCAGATCGAACTCGCCAAAGACATATTGGATAGTTTGAAGGCTATATACGAAGAGCAGAATCGTTCTACTCGACAAAAGGTCCTAAAACAGTTCATGACCGCGCAGATGATTAAGGGGTAACAAGTGCATGACCATTGTCTTCGGATGATGGGGCTACATAAACGAGTCGAAGGCTCTTGGTTCCGGGCTAGATCTGGTTATACAGATCGATGTTATTCTCAACTCTCTGCCTCTGTCCTTCAACCCGTTCATTATGAATTATAATATGAACAAGCTGAATGTCAGCGTCCAAGAGCTCAACAATATGCTGCAAAGAGCTGAGGAATTAATAAGGAAGGATGAGCCGATAGTCATGCTTGTTGAAGTTGGCAAATTTGGCAAGAAGAGGAAGGCAAAGAGAAAGCCTCAAAAGAAAACCACCAAATCTAAGAAACAAAAGAAAGACAAGGCATCCGATGTCTGTCACTTTTGCAAACAGGCAGGCCACTGGAAGAGGAATTGTCCTGCCTACCTGGAATCTAAGAAAGGTACTTTCGAAACTTGTGCCATGGAAACTAATTTATTAGTAACTTCTGTGTCCTGGTGTGTTGACTTTGAGGCTTCAAATCATGTGTGTAATTCACTGCAGGGTTTCAAAGTAAGCAGAAGGCTAAGTGAAGGAAAGGTGACACTTTACTTGGGGACTTCTGCAAGTGTTCCAGCTATGGCGATAGGAACCGTAGAATTGAATTTTAGAGAAGGGATTCATGTACTGAAAGACTGTCTTTATGTACAAAATCTAAGAAGAAATTTGATTTCTATTCCTAAACTATGTGTAGATGGATATACTGTCTTTTTTAGTAATATGATTACTATCAAAAGGAACAACAAATTCATCGCAGACGGGGAACTAGAGAACGGTCTCTATGTTCTACATCCTTCTCTAGAAATTAACCTAACTGAAACTACGTCGGTCGAAATCCCCAAGAAAAGGACTCGTGACATGGTTAGTCTCACGTGCCTGTGGCATTATCGACGGCCACATCGGTATTGAGCGAATCACAAGATTGGTAAAGGATGGTCCTTTGGGTTTTCTAACCGTAGAAAACCTTCCCACTTGTAAGCTTTGCCTTAGAGGCAAAATGACCAAGTGGCCATTTAATGGTAAGCCTGGAAGATGTACAGGCACACTTGACCTTATACATAGTGATGTATGTGGTCCCATGAGTGTTAGGACCCGCAACCAACATGTGTATTTCATCACCTTTACCGATGATTTCTCGCGATATGGTTACGTGTACCTAATGAGACATAAATCTGAATCATTTGAAAAGTTCAAAGAGTTCAGACAAGAAGTCGAGAAACAGTTAGGGAGAGAAATTAAGAACCTTCGATCAAATCGAGGTGGCGAGTATTTCTTTGACGAATTCAGGGACTACTTGAAGGCCAATGGGATTATCTCACGTTAGCTCCTCCTGCAACACCCCAACTTAACGGTGTTTCAGAGAGGAGGAATAGGACATTGTTAGACATGTTTGGTCACTTCTCACACACTCAGAATTACCCACATCCTTTTGGGGATATACGTTGGAGACCGTAATTTACGTGTTGAATCGGGTTCCAACCAAATCGGTTCCGAAAACCCCATATGAACTATGGACCGGAAAGAAACCAAGTGTCAGACACTTGAAGGTTTGGGGTTGTCCTGCGCACGTTAAAAGAACAAGTGCAAACAAGTTGGAATCCAAGACCAGTCGTTGCCTATTTGTAGGCTACCCAAAGGATTTAGTGGGTTATCTTTTCTATGACCCAAGTGAGCAGAAAGTGTTCTGCAGTCGAAATACCCTGTTCTTATAGACGAATTATATCTTGGACACTCATCGTCAGGAAATAGTTCTTGATGAGGAGAGCTCAAGATCAGTGGGAGATGTCCCGCAGGTTCCAGGTAGTGACCAACCTAGAAGATTCACCCGAGTATCCAGGCCACCAGTCCATTATGGTTATGACCAAGATAGTTACTTGGTGGAAGCCTTGACTAGTGAGGAGGATCCCGTGACTTACACGGAAACCATGTTGGACATAGATTCCCAGAAGTGGGTGGAGGCCATGAGAGCTGAGATGGACCCAAAGGAGGCCAATGGAGTTTGGACCCTAGTAGATTCGCCCTCTAGGGTAAAAGCAATTGGTTGCAAATGGATCTATAAGAGGAAGAAGGGCCCCGATGGCACGATTGAGACCTACAAAGCTCGTTTGGTGGCGAAATGGTATACTCAGAAAGAAGGTATCGACTATGAGAAAACCTTTTTGCCCGTGGCCATGCTTAAATCCATTAGAATCCTGTTAGCTATAGCAATATACCATGACTACGAGATTTGGCAAATGGATGTCAAAACCGCGTTCCTGAATGGAGATCTTAGTGAAATATCTACATGCAGTAGCCGCAAGGCTTCATTGTTGCTGGTCAGGAACACATGGTATGTAAACTTAATAGATCCATATATGGACTTAAGCAGGCTTTTAGGAGTTGGAACATCTGTTTTGACTCTGCCGTCAAATCGTTTGACTTTGAGCAGAATCCGGATGAGCCCTGTGTTTATAGAAAGTCCAGTGGGGATAAGGTCACCTTTTTGGTGTTATATGTGGACAATATCCTACTCATTGGGAATGATGTAGGAATGTTGACTTCGGTCAAGGTATGACTTTCGCAGTAGTTCTCCATGAAAGATCTTGGAGATGCCTCCTATATGTTGGGTCTTCGACTCTGTAGAGATAGATCGAAGCGGATAATTGGATTATCCCAAGCTGCTTACATTGACAAAATTGTCAAAATGTACAGCATGGAGAACACCAAGAAAGGAAATGTTCCTTTCAGGCACGGAGTCACTCTATCCAAGAAAATGTCTCCCAAGACTTTTGAGGAGATTGAGGGCATGAAAGACGTTCCCTATGCCTCAGCCGTAGAGAGCATCATGTATGCCATGTTGTGCACTCGCCTTGACATTGCTCAGGCAGTGAGTGTCGTAAGCAGGTTTCATGCCAACCCAGGGCAAGAGCATTGGATAACTATGAAGAACATACTTAAATACCTTCGAAGGACAAAAGAGTTTTGTTTGATATTCGATGGTAGTTCACTGCAAATTCTGAGGTATACTGATGCTGATTTCCAGCTGGGTCCAGATGATAGAAAGTCTACATCTGGGTATGTTTTCACGATAGGATCGTGTACTGTTTGCTAGACGGCAGACTCCACAACCGAAGCCGAGTACATTGCTGCAAGTGAAGCTGCCAAGGAAGCTGTATGGATGAAGAGGTTCGTTCATGAATTAGGAGTGGTTCCGTCCAGCACATCACCCATTCCGTTGTTGTGTGACAACAATGGAGCAATCGCTCAGGCTAAAGAGCCTCGGGCCCACTCAAAGTCAAAGCACATCGAGAAGAAGTACCATGTACTGCGGGAGATCGTTGGTAGAGGGGACGTCCTGATTCAGAAAGTACTATCAGCGGATAATGTGGCAGACCCATTAACTAAGCCACTTACACAGAAAGTGTTTGAGAAACACGTGGAAAGTATGAGACTCCGGCTTGTACCAGATTGGACCTAAGTGCAAGTGGGAGTTGTTGGACAGTTTTTGTATGCCCTTAGCTTCAACCAGTTTTGATGTACTTTTGATATTTAATGTAAATAAATGAAGTACATGTTTGATTCATGTTGTGTGGTATACTTCTGTGTGTAATACCCTAAAACTGGACACTTAATGAGACTTGTGTTGGTTTTAAATGTTCACAGCTGTTGGATAAGTCTGGGGAGATTTATCCTGCCAAGGCTGACACTGGTGTGCTGCCAACAGTTGGGGTGGCTTGTCTCAGCCGCCAGGGTGAGACCCAAGGCACATGCAGTGTAGGATTACTTGAACCCTTGAACCGGACCAGATTTCTAGTATTGCCCTAGACCTTGGAGATTGATGGGCAAAACTGAAAAGTTACACCTGATCCCTAGACCCGATTATGATACTACACTAGGTGTCAGATTGGGCTGTCTTTGATATGCCAATCAATGAGATCCTTAGCGGGGGTCAAAACCTAGGTATGTTGGGACAATCTAAGAATTCATCTGAGTGGGTGATCATAATGACAGGATCAGCCCCTTTGTCGGACAAAGGTAATGATCGGGGGTGCACCCTCTTTGGTGGAAACCAAACTGCCGGCAATTGATTTCAATCGTTGGAATTTTGTTTTGCAAAATTTATATATGTGATATATATTTAAGTATGGTTTCAAAATATTTGCAAATGGTTTTAATTCCCGGGATCCATGTGAACAGAGAGTGCAGCACTGTTCCTTGCAACCGAGGGAGAGGTCCTCTCTTGTTGGGTAGTGTTTGATCATTATGGGCTGAGAGGTTAAGTGTAAGGCCATTTGGGATAACACCTGATGTGCTAATCTTGCACCTGCCCACAGTCCATGAGTTTTTATAAGATGGCTTGGCCCAAGGACCACTTAGTGTAAGTGTTGGGCCCATAGGGTCCATATGATGGGCTCAAGGGGTTCATAGGGCTCTCCAATGAATTCAGCCAGGCCTTGTAACAGAGGTTAGGACAAACCCATGTGGCTGGTGTGTAGATCAATGCTTGGGTCCCACGCCATACAAAGAAGCCCAACTGGGCAGCAGTTTGGAAGACTTTTGAGCACTTGATACTAATTGGGCCTAAAGCCCATATCAAACTGGGCTGATTTGATCAGTCATTAACAAGGGGTGGATTTGAGATTAGGATGAGCCCAAAAGCTTATCTAATCTGCAGATAGGATTAAGAAGAGTCCTAATCCAAATACAGATTTGGATAAGGTCAACTCCTGATATGATCAGGAGATCTTTTCTTAATCATTAAGCAACTGGAAGAAACCCTATTCGAATTACAAGAATTCAAACCCTAGGGGATTTACACAGAACACACCCTGCAGTTTTGTGAGATAGGATCTCAGAAACCTAGAGAAGAAAAAGCAGTTCGCCATCTTCTTCTCTAGCTCCCTCCTGTTGCAGCCGCCACTATCTATTGCAGTTCATTTTCTCTGTCAAAGAAAGATCAAGAAAAGTTCTTGATATCAGTCTTTGTTGAATGGCTGATTCTGTTTTGGTGCTCATCGTCATCCAGAGGATTCTTGTGAAGGATTCAGTGTGTAGGACGCACTCTGCTAGTTCTGTTCCACAGTTGTTGTGTCATCTTCAGCAGGAGCAGATCTTGGTGCCTTTTTTGGACGTGAACACCAACTTTGGGAGATATTATTTCTCTGGATCAGGTATAATTACTCCCTTCTCTTTTGGTTCAGATATGGTTCGGCTATGGTTCAAGTAGGATCCTTGAATCTTGATTCTAAAACAGGGAATGTGATTCCCAGTTGGAAGGTAGGTAGATAATTTTTGAAATTCGGCCACCCATTCCGCAACCTTTTTGGCGTCCATACGATGGATTCTACCATCCCTTTCACTCAATGCCTTGCTTGCAAAACTCAGTGATGATGAGCACAACGAGGGGTAGAACGAACCAGAGGAGACAAGAATGGGGGATCTATGAAGACTCAATGCAATGAAGAAGAAAACGAGCCCGCAAGATGCACCAAAGTTCAAGCCGAAGGGACTGATGTATGTAGATATCCGCTTGAATGGTAAACCCACAAGAGCCATAGTGGATACAGGTGCCACACACAACTTTATCTCTATGGAGGAATCATCCAGAGTAGAATTTGCACCTACCAAGGAAGTGGGATGGTTGAAGGCTATGAACTCTAATGCCAAGCCCATACAAGGTGTAGCTCGCGGGGTGGTCCTGCAACTTGGTGACTGGGAAGGGACGATAGACATCTCATACCCATGGATGATTTTCAGGTTGTTCTTGGCATGGAATTCTTAAATCAAGTAAAGGCGGTGCCCATGCCCTTCCTCAATTCAATGTGCATATTCGAAGATCAGGCTCCTTGCATGGTTCCAGTTGTGCCAGGGACCAAGTCCACCCCCAAGATGCTCTTAGCATTGCAACTCAATGATGGAATGCAGAAAGGAGAAACCACTTACCTAGCCACATTGGTGGACTCCGATCTGCCTAGTCAACCAACTGAGCATATCCTGCCTGTAGTTACAACAGTGCTAGAAGTATTCAGGGATGTAATGCCTCCCACATTACCGAAGAAGCTTCCCCCAAGGAGAGAAGTTGATCACAAGATTGAGTTGGAACCTAGAACCAAACCACCAGCACGCCTGCCATACAGAATGTCTCCTCCTGAACTGGCTGAGCTCCGGAAGTAGTTGAGTGAGTTGTTGGATGCTGGGTTGATTCAGTCTTCTAAGGCCCCTTTTGGAGCACCGGTCCTATTTCAGAAGAAACATGATGGATCTCTTCGGCTCTGTATTGACTACCGAGCTCTCAACAAGCTCACCATCAAGAACAAGTACCCCATACCTTTGGTGGTTGACCTTTTGACAAGCTCAACCAGGCCAAGTACTTCACCAAGCTAGACCTGAGGTCAGGGTACTATCAAGTGCGTATAGCCAAAGGTGATGAACACAAAACAGTTTGTTTTACCCGATATGGATCCTTTGAGTTTCTTGTCATGCCCTTTGGGCTCACTAATGCTCCGGCCACCTTTTGTACATTGATGAATAGGATATTTTGTCCCTACCTTGACCAATTTGTTGTGGTGTATATTGATGATATTGCAATTTATAGTAGAACCTTGGAGGAACATGTTGACCACTTCCGTACTGTTTTCCAGGTTTTGCGAGACAACAACCTATTTGTTAAGAAGGAGAAATGCTCTTTCACCATAGAAGAGGTGGCCTTCCTAGGCCATGTGATTCGAGTAGGCACGGTCAGAATGGATCCAACTAAAGTCAAGGCCATTCAAGATTGGGCACCTCCCTCACTAACTTATTGAAGAAGAGGTGGCCTTTTTTGGCCTCGTGAATACTATCGAAGATTCATCTCTGGATTCTCGGCACGTGCCACTTCCCTCATCAACTTATTGAAGAAGACTAGCAGTTGGACCTGGAATGAAGTTTTCCAAACAACTTTTGATGATTTGAAGAAAGCTGTCTCGGTAGAACCTGTCCTCGGCTTACCAAACCCTAGCAAGCTATATGAGCTACACACAGATGCTTCTGACTTTGCCATCAGTGGGGTCTTGATGCAAGAAGGGCATCCCATCGCCTATGAGAGCCGCAAACTGAATGACACTGAGAGGAGGTACACTGTGCAAGAGAAGGAGATGACCACCATTGTCCACTACCTCCACACATGGCGACACTACCTGCTTGGCTCCAAGTTTGTGGTCAAGATGGACAACATAGCTACTAGTTACTTTCAGTCACAGAAGAAGTTAAGCCCTAAGCAGGCTCGATGGCAAGATTTCTTAGCGAAGTTTGACATGACTCTAGAGTACAAGCCAGGGCCAATGAACAGGGTTGCTGATGCACTTAGCAGGAAGGCCGAGCTTATAGCCTTATTTGCAGGTGAAGGTCCCTCTAGAAGCCAAATCAGACTAGACCTCATTGAGCGCATCAAGGAAGGACTCCAGAAGGACCCCATTGCTCAAAGTTTATTGACAACGTTTCGTGAAGGAAAAACTAGGCGACTTTGGGTTGATGAAGGCCTTCTTTTGACAAAGGGAAGGCAGATGTTTGTACCGAGAATTGAAGACTTGAGGAAGACTCTCCTACATGAATGTCATGACAGCTTATGGGCAAGACACCCTGGGTGGCACCGTACCTTGTCCCTTCTACAACATGCCTACTATTGGCCTCATATGGAGGAAGATGTTCGGGAATATACAAGGACATGCCTGATTTGCCAGCAAGACAAGCCTGAGCGTGCCAAGCCACTTGGACTCTTACAACCTCTTCCAACCCCATCACAACCTTGGGAGAGTGTTTCCATGGACTTCATCAATGGCCTTCCTAAGGTGGGAGAATATACATCCATTGTTGTTGTTGTTGATCGATTTTCCAAATATGCCACTTTCATCCCAGCACCAAAGCACCTCTCAGCTGAAGACACAGCATATCTTTTCTTCAAGCACGTTGTGAAATATTGGGGAGTCCCACAAAACATTATTAGTGATCGGGATCCTCGATTTACTAGTGCTTTCTGGATAGAGCTATTCAAGCTACTTGGTTCAAACTTGAACTTCTCCAGTAGTAGCCATCTAGAGTCAGATGGGCAGACAGAGTGAATGAACTCCCTCCTTGAAGAGTACCTCCGCCATTTTGTATCAGCTACACAGAAGAATTGTGTTCGATTGCTGGACATTGCACAGTTCTCCATCAACACGCAGAAGAGCTCCTCCACCAATTAGAGTCCTTTTGAAGTCGTCACCGACCAACTACCAAGATGTTCGCACAGCATCGTCAACGACCATCAAGGAAGAAGCCCTCGAGCCTTCACTTTCACCAGGGAATGGAAAGAATGCCTTGACCTTACCAGTGCCTCACTAGAGAAAGCCTCCAAAAGAATGAACAAATGGGCCGATTTGGGTAGACGACCCGAGAACTTCCAAGTAGGTGACCTGACCTTAGTAAAACTTCATACCCATTGCCTTAGGTTTTTTCGAAGAGTACATCCCGGGCTTGTGAGAACATATGAGGGACCCTGTGAAATCCCAACCAAAGTAGGTGCATCAGCCTATAAACTCAAACTACCCCCTTGGCTAAAAGTCCATCGTCTTCCATGTAAGCCAACTTAAACCCTATCATGCTGACAACCAAGATACCTCCCGAAACCAAAGCCAACACGCACATCCAACTTACCGACCACCCAAGAACCGATCCCTTGACTCCATTCTCAACCATAGGTTGTCCCAATCCTCCCAAACATCAGAATGGAGTACCTGGTGAAGTGGAAGGGACTTGTAGAAGAAGTCACCTGGGAACTCGCTGAAGACCTCCTTCTGTTCGTAGTGAAGCTGGACGAGTACCTGAGGAAGAATCTTCGAGGACGAAGATTGAATTGAGTTGGGAAGACTGTGATGGATCAACCACCATCATTGCCATCAACACACCATCTAAGTGTCTTCATGTGTCTTGGGTTGGGTCATTGTATTCTTTTTGTAAAGGGGGGTATGCCAATGGCAATTATGTAAATAGTAGTACGAATATTCAATATTTTGATGTATCCTTCTATCACTTCCCCAAAAGTTTAACGTACTCTTTGAAAGGAGGTATGTAGTCGAGTGAATCAATAGCATATAAAGGTTAAGCACGAGATCCCCTCGACACTAAACTGTATACTTGTGCTTGCCACCAATTTATGCAATACAAAGAGTCTTTTGTCTAATTTATATACATTTATTGTTGCTTTTTGCTTTCTTATTGACTTCATAGGCTTACTCTTCGACTAGCGAGTGTCGCACGGCCCCAACACGTAGTCTCGTGACAACGTGGCATATTCATATGCCACCATATGTCATATACGTGTCAGCTGTTATTAAATATCTTTAAATGTTTTGAAGTTCATATATGCTGTTACGTAGCATAAGCATGTCATTAATTATATACAAATAACACGTGGCATACATACATTATTAGTTTACATTCAAATATCGCATAACATCCATATATACTACCGTTATTAACACCTTCCGTCACGGATCACAAAAAATATGGAACGGAGGAAATACACGAGTGGAAGTAAAAAGATTGGAAACCTTAAATGTCTGTGGAAATTGATTTCTCTTCAAACACTCATTTAAAATTTTAAATCCTGGGAGTGGGAGTCCTCCCCACCTTCACAAGTCACAACTCACAATAGAGGAGAAGAACACTCTCCCATCATCCCTAGGACATTTGATGCAGATGGAGACCGGTTCTGTGCACCCATGGGTGCAGTGGACGAGTGCACCTTCCAATCATATTTGGCCACGTGTCGAACGAACGTAAGCTGTGTAAGGGTAACGAAGGTTTGACCGTCAATTGATTTCATCCGATTCAATCACACGCAAAAAGACAAAATCTTTCATTTTCTCTTCACACAAGTTCGAACTCCCACACGTCCAACAGTGACAAGCTCACCGGTGCCCCAGTGAACGACGAAGCCACCGGCGGCAGGGATAAATCATCCGGCCTCTAGTCCGTACGTCTTCTTCTTCCTCTTCCTCTCCCTCCTCTTCTTCTTGTGTTGGCTGGATGATTTGAACCCTACCCGTTAGGCCATTCCACGGTACAGTCGGCGTCTATGGCAAGAAATTAGATCTCTGGACATGAAATTACATCATTGAAATTTCACTGTACAGATGCTGCTCCTCCTCCTCCTTCTTCCTTGCAAACTCAGTGAAGAAGAATGAGTCCGATTTGGCCTTCACCCTGTTACCAGTGAAGAAGAGTGAGCCATGGGGGAGTCTGCAATGCAAAATGGGATTGACTGGGAGACTCACCAGGAAAATACAAAGAAGAATATGGCACAGGCGGTGGAGCTCCTCCCGCTCATGAGCCCTCTCCCAAAGCAGAGCATTTCGTAATGCAGCTAACAAAAAATTGACTAATCAACAAAAGACCAAACGCCGTCAGTCCGTACACCGTCGACACATCCGAATCGTATACGGAGAACGTGCGCTCATCGTACTCATCCGGTTGCACCTTACCCTTCAGACAGAGAGAAAGGGGGGTTAATTAGTTCTGTACGTTCTGTAAAAAATCAGGAAATAAGAGAAGATAGTAGGTTGTTACTGTGCTCTGACAACGTTCGGCGTCTACAGCGAGGACGAAGGTGACAAGATGGAGGGACGTGACGATGGCCAAAAATGAGACGGAGACCGCCATCGCTGTCTCTCTCTCTCTCTGGATCGGCTTAGTGAGATGAACAGTGGCATCTGCTTATGTTGATGATGACCTTCGTTTTCACTCGCTCCCTGCTTTTTGCCTTTTTCTGCAGTTTTGCCTTTTTCTTTTGGGAGCATTGCGCGGGTGGGGGAGTGCTTCGAGTACCAGGCCATCGGAGAGGCAAGCTTTAAACAAAGGCAAGTCTTTCAGAGCTTCGTAATCCAACGATTTCTGCCCGTTGTTGCCAAGTGTCGTGACTACTTCCTTCACCACATCTTTCTCACTATTGGGATGTCGGGAAAGCGACCAGAAGAGCCACGTCATTGCCGCCGATGTTGTGTCTCTCCCCGCCATTATGAAGCTTATAACCATGTCTCTTAACACATCATCGTCGTGCCCGGCTGAATCCCCAGTTGGTTGCCACCGGCGCCGGTTGGTGTTTATTGCCGATGAAAGAGAAAGCTAAACCGTGTTTTGTGGTCGGTTCAACCAGCCGAACGACTGGTAACGGAGAAAGTCTCCCTTAATTCGTGGTTAATACAGATGAAATGACGTGTTTGTCTCTCATTGGAAGGTGCACTCGTCCACAGAACGACTCTAAAAAACGACCCAGAAATAGAACTGTTTTGATCACCGGTTTTTGGGTTGATGGTCTGACCGTCTCATTTGAACAGACTGCCCGTTCTGACAAATAAATTAAAAAAATAATAAAAAATAGAAAATGATCAAAAACCATTGAACGGATTGTTGATTTTTTCAGTAGTTTTTTATTAAAACCGGATTTGGAGGAAAATGGAATTGGTTGCGTAGACGGTTCCTAGGCCAAACTGTCTGACCGTCCATGTCAACAACGGTTCAAAAACCTTACTTCATTATTTGAATGGGCAAGAAACAATTGAAATCGGATTTATGATCACAGCGTATGGTGTTTGGCACCAGAGCATTTCACAAGTGTTTTGTTTTCATCGCATCACTAAATAAATGGAATGATAAGAAAATTACATTTTAGTAGGCTACTTTTCAAAAAAATTAGTTTTATAATGATTAACTTTGGGATTTGAAAAAGGAGAGGTTTTTTGAATGGTTAAACTGAGGATTCTTGAATTGCTTTGAAGGTCTTGAATCACTAAGGTAAAATGGCACATTGAAATTTGAAAAAGCTAATTTCTTTTCTAAGATGTCTTAAGTTGTCATTATAAAAATATTTTAATAAGAAGTCAATTCACTTTAAATGCTTAATCAGCTTGTATCTCGATTTTTTCTTTATTTTTTTGTGTTTAAAAAAAAGACAAGTAAAATGAAACACTTGAATTGGAACCCAATTGTGAAATGAAACCCTTGTGAACAACCATGGTTTTTAAAATCAGACCGGACCAGACGATCGGACCGATTTGCTTGCCTGAAAGCATGATAGTAAATGATCCATAATCTAGATGTGAGCTTACATGTCTACAATCTTTGATGATGCTCGTTAAGCTCCATGGCTTAGTGATAGATCTTAAGCAATTGATGGCAAGCTTAGAATCCTCTTTAGTAATGATTGAAGAGTCTCTGAAGTTAAGGGCAATATTATGGGTTTCACAAGCGGCTCAAGCTCTAACAACATTGATAGTATGTAGTACACTTTAAGGTCGGGTTCCTAAATAGTTCCTAGAAATATAAGCGATAGCACACCAACCATCAATATTGTGGGAAGCATAAAAAATTATTTTAATGAACCCTTGATTTGATCCATGCCACAGTTAGATGGTCCTGCCAACTAGACGAAGGGGTTAGAGCCCAATGAGTTATTCTCCGAATAGGCACTCCGATGCTCAAGTCAGTAAGAGAACGGGGTCAGTTGGGATGAACAGAATGAAAGGGTGTTGGTCTGAACCGAGGAAGTAATAAGAAAGGGTGTTGAGTGAGTGGAAAGCCAAAAGTCCTTTTACCTCAAGTGGGAAATGCTTATTTATAGCTAAGAAAGGGCGTTGAGTGAATGGAAGGATGCTAGTCAGATTGGACTTTCGAGATTATTGGGATGAGATTATTTACCGAAGTCTTCGGAGGGTTTCCCTTTCCTTGATGGAGTCTACTTCATTGTCTGTGTGAAACACTCCTCTTGATCGTGTTCTTCCGTCAGATTCCATCTTTTAGGCATATTTGATTCTCCCTCTGTCATGGCAATTCTCTATCTCAATAAATTAATTCATTGCTCTATCTAGGAGGATAGGAGGAATGGATTTATTGTTAAAAATATTCTTGTTTCTATTTTTTTAAAGGAACCATAAGATTATAACACTCTTTTCCTTGTAAAGGCTCCCCAATGATGGAGAAAGGATTTGAGATACGGCTCGATTAATTTACCATAGTGGCATCATCACCCCTAGGGCCAAAGACATTAGGCTCAACTGCCATCCAAATATACTTTTCATATGAATAGTTCTTAAATATATGGTCAATGTCCTCCATCTCACCACAAATACTACAAGTACCATCAATGTTGGAGGAACCCGAATTCTCCAAGCACTATTCAGAACTCTAATATTTGAATAATTTGTTGAACTAATATGACTTTCCATATTGTAAGCTGTCTTAATAAAGAAACTTACCATCTGAAGTCAAATTCCAAACCAAATTATCCTCTCCACAATTTAAAGGAATTAAAATAGTTTTGATTATGTACCAAGAATGGTTTGGAACCATGGATCTAATAAGACTTTCCTTCCAAATGTTTCTTTCTTGATCCACAACATCAACCAATAGTCTAATAATCCTTCTCCAATCCCATGAAATACCGATTTTTCTTTGACCTCCCAAAAATTCTCCTTATTTAACTACTTATTAGAAACGACTCTTACCCATAGGTTATCTTTTTAGTAAGAAATTTCCACCCTAATTTTGTTGAGCAAGTCTTATTGAACAATCTAAGGTTTCTAACACCAAGGCCACCCTAATTTTTTGGTTGTATACACTCTATTCCAGTTAGGCTTCTTGTAATTTGACTTTGACCAAATGAAGCCCCTCTAAATGTTATCAAACAAATCAATTACATATTTGGGGATTTTGAATAACCTCATCACAAATTGGGGCATCATCGAAGTAGTGGAGCTAACAAGAGTTAACTTCTCGAGTAAAGAGAGAACTTTTTTCCAACCTGCAAGTTTTTTAGATAGTCGCTCCCTAAGGTACTAAAACATGTATTTAGTCACTCTACCCTCAATAGAAGGTGATGGAGGGTGATTTGGCCTGGCCTCGTAGCACGGAGACATGTGAGTACAACCTGGCATAAGTGACAGCTCAGCGTGGCAGCCTGGCCATAATTCGGTATACAGAACTCGTTGGAGCCCAGCAATACAACTCGGCGGACGTAGCAGCTCGCCGAGAAGAAACATCTAGCATACTCCGAAATCTCCCTAAGGGAGGAGGACTCCCGAGCTCCTCCCAGTGGGCCCCGAACTCTTCCTTCCTGAGAAGGGAACACCCCGATCTACGAGAAGTATCCCGAAGTGGGGACACTTCGGGATAGCCCCATTAACACTCCTGCCCATACTTGCCTAAGGCTTGCCTCAAGCATAAGCACCTTGGCTACCCCAACACCCTAGTGTAGGGTAGCTCGGACCAAGGCAGCTTGGTGCAAAGTAGCTCGGCAATCTGCAAAAAAGATTTGCCTTACAATAGTACATGCGAATCTAGAGGTTGCGCCCATGGTTCTTGTCAGGCGGCGTCGTGCCTGCCACTTCTACCAGATGTGGCACGCCTGACAGGTCCGTACCCTGCAACGGCTGCCCACATCCGCCACCTCGGCTCTGGAAATAACAGCTATGGCAGAGGCGGTTACGCCTGATTTGGGAGATCTTCAATATAAAAAGACCCCGACCCTCGAAGAGAAGAGGTATTGAACTTGCGCCATTTGCACTCTCAGCTCTTTGTTTGTATTGTTCAGTTTTCTCAAAGTTCTAACTTAAGCATCGGAGTGCTCCTGCCAGGCGAGCTCCCCAGGAATTCTTCACCTTCCTCTTCGCCTCAAGTACCGTTCGTCACCAGTTAGGAGCCAGGTTTCCGCCAGCTAGGAGTTCCCGGATCGCGCAATATCATTTGGCGTCGTCTGTGGGAAACGCTTCAAAAAGCCTTCCTCTAATTTCCACAACTCTCTCTCAAAAATTCAGCATTCATGGCTTCTTCCAGCAATGCCGGACGATGTGCAAACCGAAACACCTCTGAGGAACAACCCCAACTTCCCATTGTCTGCATCGGACAGTTCACCATCCCCCTCTCTGCGGACAGAGTTCCCAGTTTGAATGTGCCTCAAACAATGGCACCCGTTAACGTTCCACTTCCCCCTACAATTGGAGCAACCTTCCCAGAACCCTCCATTATCCCTCTGGTGGCCAGCCAAAGCCAGCTTGAGGACCTGATGCAGTGCATGCGAGCTATGCAAGCTCAAATGCTACAGTTCCAACAGCTTCAACTTTATCAGTAGCAAGTGTTGCACCAAGTTTCCCAGTATCAGTATCAATAGTAGTTTCCCCCACTGCCTCAGGCCCAGCAGCCACTCCCTCCTCGGCATCTGGCCACGCAGCAAGCTAAGCCCCACTGCTGGAACGAACTTCCTTTTCGTCGAGGAGAGACCTCGGCATCGTCTCATGGCGGAAAAGAGAGACCAGTAACCCCTGCCTCGCATCCTACAGTCAGGTCGGGGGCCTCCTAGCTAGTTAGGCCCGCGTCGCCTCAGCATTCGCAGTTCGAGCTCCCACTTGCGGAAAACCAGTTCGAGGTGCTGGCTGTAGACTTGAGGCAAGGCCCCTCAGTTCGCAGCTACCAATAGCAGTCCGAGCCCCTCCTTGGTCCCATCGAGCTTGATAATACCGAAGCCAACAACACCAACACCGAGCCAGCAAGGAAGCAGCGGAGGCGCCGCCGAGCTCGTCGAGCTCCCACTCACGATCTGCCCAAGCTCCGGGGTAAGGAAGAGGTAAGCTCGGGTGTAGTAAAAGTTACCCCACTTCTTTCAGTTCCTTCTCCTCTGTCGCCAGAACTTCTTGTTGTTCCTATGCCAAAGTATTTCAAGCTTCCCCTACTGGATAAGTATGACGGATCCTTTGACCCGAACGACCATGTGGACGCCTTCCAGTCCTAGATGCACCTGACAAGGGCTAGTGAATCCTGTATGTGTGTGGCTTTCTCCACCATCTTCAAAGGGGTAGCCCGTACATGGTACCGAAACCTTGCACCCGGATCGATAAGGAGTTGGGCACAGTTCGTGCAAGTCTTTGCTTCCCACTTTGTCACCAGCAAGAGATGCCCAAGAACTCAAGAGAGCCTCCTTGGCATAGTCCAGAAGGAAGGGAAGTCCATCCGAAGCTATATCAAGCAATTCAACGATGCTTGTTTGCAAATACCCGACCTGGACCCCGTAGTTCGGCTCACTGCGGCCAAGCGAGGCATCACCCATAAAGAATTCAAGTGGCATGTGGTTGTTAATCAGCCCAAGACTGTGACCGAGTTCCTCAAGCTCGTGGATCAGTTTATAGGGACGGAGGAGGAGATCAACCAGAAAGGTGAACAGGCCCTTGAGAAAAGAAAAAGGGAGATAGAGCCCTTAACCCAGGGCGATAGTAAGAAGAAGAAGGACCAAGCTCGGGGGGCAAGGCCAGGACAGCCTTTTCGAGCTCCGGCAGCAAAAAGGGCGGACTACACACCCCTAAACGCGAAGCAAGGAATAAAAATGTGTATTGTAATTTCCATAAGGACGCCCCATATGTGAAGTGGTCACCTCGGTTGAAGGCAGACCCTAATGCAAGGAATAAAAATTTGTATTGTAATTTCCATAAAGACCACAGTCATAGTACCGAAAACTGTAAAAACCTCCGCAACGAGATAGAGGAGCTCATCCGTCGTGGATGCCTGAGGAATTTTGTACAGAATAATAATAATAATAATAATAATAATAATAATAATAATAATAATAATAATAATAATAATAATAATAATAATAATAATAATAATAATAATAAAGCAGGTCGGTAGGGGGAGCAGAGTAGAGACACTCCTGAACCCAGCAGGCAGGCAGAGAAACCGCAGAGGCAGCCCCCGGAAGAGAGACCAGTTTGGGGGACTATCCATGTGATCGTTGGAGGTTCAATTGTTGCAGGCTGCACTTCGGCAGCAGCTCGGACATCAGTTTGTGAGGCCGCTAGAGAAGAGCAGAATCCCCTGAAGCGGCCAAGGATGGAAGACCCAGTCTTCTTCACAGAGGACGACGCGCGCAGGGTCCACTACCCCCATGATGACACGCTCGTCATAAAGATAAAGATTAACGACTTTGAAGTCAGGCGTGTCCTCGTCGACTCGGGCAGCTCAGCGGATATCCTTTTCAAAGCAGCATTCGACCAGCTCCAACTCCAAGAAAGTGACCTGAAGCCCGCAAATACTCCCCTGGTAGGCTTCGGCGGAGAGGAAGTCAAGTCCATGGAAAGGATTATAGTACCTGTGGAAGTCGACACTTGGCCTAGCATAGTGAGGCTCAACCACGACTTCTTAGTGGTCGCAACCCCTTCCCCATACAATGCCATAGTAGGTTAGCCGATCACCCATGCCCTACGTGTTGTGGTCTCCACTTACTATCTAGCAATGAAGTTCCCCACAGACTTCGGAATCGGGATAGCGCGGGGTGACCAGCTTGAGTCTCGCAAGTGCTACGTCGCTGCCCTCAAAGGGAAAGCTAAGGTGGCCTCGAGCTAGAACGACTTACAGAACAATGCGAGGAACGAGTTGCACCCACAAAAGAGGTTGTCTCCATCCTGGCATCGACAGAGGACCCAGCTCGGACACTTCAGATCGACGCTTCTATTGAGGAGCCTCTGTGCTCCCAACTGTTAGGCCCGTTAGACAAAAGAAACACAACTTAGCCCCAAAGCGATGGAGGGCAGTCGATGAGGAGGTCGGAAAGCTCCTCGCATCCAACTTTATCAGGGAAGTCCATTACCCGAGCTGGGTTGCCAACCCCGTACTAGTAAAAAAGGCTAACGGTAAATGGCACATGTGCGTCGACTACACCGACCTGAATCGAGCTTGCCCAAAGGACTGCTTCCCACTCCCCAGGATCGACCGTCTGGTGGATGCGACCTCAGGGCATGAGTTGTTGAGCTTCTTAGATGCCTATTCGGGCTACAAGCAGATCGGGATGGATCCAGCTGACGAATAAAAGGCTGCCTTCATAACCGAGCTCGGCCTGTACTGTTACAAGGTCATGCCCTTTGGGTTGAAAAATGCTGGGGCAACCTTTCAGAGACTTGTAAGTGTGTACTCTACATAAGTTTAACATGAAATTGAACCTGAATAAGTGTGTATTCGGTGTCACCTCGGGTAAATTCCTAGGGTACATCATTAACCGGCGCGGCATTGAGGCTAACCTGGACAAAATTAAGGCTATACTATAAATGAGACCACCCCGGAAATTGAAAGAGGTTCAGAAGTTGAACGACAGTTTAGCCGCTCTGAGCCGTTTCATGTCCAAGTCGGCAGACAGTTGCCTGCCTTTCTTTAAGGCAATAAAAAGCAAAGGCTTCGAATGGACTGAAGAGTGTCAGCTCGCATTCGACGAGTTCAAAAAGTACCTCGCCAGCGTCTCTGTCTTAACCCGACCCGAAGAGGGTGATGTTTTAGAGTTGAACCTCTTGGCAAGTGATGAAGTGGTCAGCTTGGTACTAATAAGAGAAGTAGATCGGGTCCAACGACCTATCTACTATGTTAGTAAAGTGTTGCAGGGAGCAGAGACGAGGTACCCAGAGATAGAAAAGCTAGCCTATGCACTAGTCATTGCAGCTCGGAAGCTCCGTCCATACTTCCAAGCTCACACCATCGTCATCCTTACCAACAAACCTCTAAGGCAAGTCCTGCTCAAGCTTGAGATCTCCGGAAGGTTAACGAAGTGGGCCATCGAGCTCAGCGAGTACGACCTCCAGTACAAGTCGTGAACCGCTATCAAGGCCCAAGCCTTGGCAGATTTTGTCGCCGAATGCACCTTCAGCTCATGGTCGGTTGAACACGAGGCCCCCAGGTCAGTTGAACACGAGGTCCCTAGGTTGGTTGAACACGAGGCCCCCAGCTCGGGCGAGCCCGAGGTTCCCAGACCGGTTGAGCTCGAGCACCGTGAAGTAGCAACCAGCGCGGCATCTCTCCTAGTCAGGCCAAGCACGAACTGGGATGAGGAGCCTTGGATCCTTCACGTAGATGGCTCGTCAAACCAGCAGGGCATTGGAGCTGGGATCGTTCTGTATGGGCCGAGCGGTGTGAAACTGGAGTATGCACTACGCTTCGAGTTCGCGACATCCAACAACGAAGCAGAGTATGAGGCGTTACTAGCCGAACTGAATCTAGCAAACGAGGTGAAAGCCAAGCATTTTGTCGTCTGCAGTGATTCTCAGCTCGTGGTCAACCAGGTTACGGGTGAGTACAAAGCTTGCGAGCCAACCATGATAGCTTACTTAGCCAAAATAAGAGGGGCTTTGCTCAACTTCCAGTAACACTTCATCCAGCGGATCCCGAGATCAGAGAACGCTGAGGCCGATGCCCTATCCCGATTAGCCAACACTAGTGATAACACCATGAGAACCGTGTATATAGAGAACTTACCTCGACCTAGCATTCTCGGGGGGTAGAGGAGGTCGCTCCCGTCGTTCAAGTAGAGTCGATCTGGATCAATCCGCTCGCGAGCTTCCTGCTACACGGAACCCTCCTTGTAGATCGTAATGTTGCCAGAAGGGTAGAGCGTCAAGAAGCCAAATGCGTCATGATAGACGAGTGGCTGTACCGAAGATCCTACACGCTCCCCTATCTATGCTGCTTGCGACCCTCTAAGGCCGAGCTTGTCCTCCGCGATACTCATGAGAGCTTGTGCGGCGGACACTTGGGGGGCAGGGCCCTCGCCCAGAAAGCTCTATGACAGGGGTACTACTGACCAACGATGAAGGCAGACGCAACCAAGCTTGTCAAAAGATGCGACAAGTGTTAGAAGCATGCCAACATCCCCCACCAGCCTTCCGTCGACCTAAAGTAACTTACTACCCCGTGTCCATTCGCACAGTGGGGGATCGACAATCTCGGACCATTCCCACCAGCAACAGGGTAAAGATGATTCCTAGTGGTAGTAGTCGATTATTTCACTAAGTGGGTTGAGGCTGAACCCCTCACAACAATCACAGCTTGGAATGTGCAGAACTTCTTCTAGAAGAGCATAGTGTGTCATTTCGGACTACCTCGGGTATTGATCTCTGACAATGGTAAGCAGTTCGATGACATCAAATTCCAGAACTGGTGTCAAGACATGGGAATTCAACTGAACTTCACATCGGTGGCACACCCTCAAGAAAATGGTCAAGCAGAAGTCACGAACAGAGCTATCCTCCGCGAGCTAAAGGCACGCCTAGACTGAGCTAAAGGACTATGGACAGACGAGCTGCCCAGCGTATTATGGGCTTATCGGACCACAGTAAAGACCGCAATTAGCGAGACTCCCTTCAATCTCACTTACGGTACTAAAGCAGTCATCACAGCCGAGATCGAGGTCCCCACGCTACGACTAGAAGCATATGATGACAAGGTAAATGAAGACGAGCTACACACCAACCTCGACCTACTTGACGAGGTACGGGACCTCGCATATATCAGGACCGCGGCCTACCAGCAAAGAGTAGCTCGGTACTATAACGCCAAGGTCAAAAGGTGGAACTTCCGCGTCGGAGACCTAGTTCTTCGTAAAGTTATGGTGCCTGAGCCCAGCGTTGGTAAGCTCGAGCCTAATTGGGAAGGACCCTACCGAGTAAAGTGGGTGATCGGGGAAGGTACATACAAGCTCAAAACCCTAGAAGGGAAACAAGTACCTTGGACATGAAACATTGTCAACTTAAGGCAATATTACCCATGATCGCCGAGCTGAGTAAACTACAAGTCGCTCTCTGAGCCCAAGGGCCAAAATGCCGAGCTAACGATGACCTCGGCACTATAGGACCCAGTCGCCTCTTCGGCATGGGCAAACTCCAGGAGGGGGTGGACCGTAATTGCTCCTAGAGCCCAAGGGCCAAAATGTCGAGCTAACGATGACCTCGGCACTATAGGACCCAGTTGCCTCTTCGGCAGGGGCAGACTCTAGGAGGGAGTGACTAAAGTCACTCCCCCTAGCCAAAGGGCTAAAACGCCGAGCTAACCAAGGGCTTCGGCACTACAGTGCATAGTATGCCAAGGACGCAAGCAGCTCAGGTATGGACCCTATGACGCTTAGCCCACCTCGACATACAACGGGTTGGACCTGCTAGGAATAGCCAGCAAGTCAAGTACTGGAAGACAGTTCGGGCATATGCCTTACTATGTCGCTCACCTCAGTGTACGTTATAAAAACCACCCCTACAAGGCACTGAGAGACAGCTCGGGGAGGCGACAGACGAAAAGCCCTACTTCGGACACAACAATTCAGATAAAGCAGTCACTCTGGAAAAAGTATGAAGTGCGCAGTACTTAGCAAAAAAGCAAAATTCATTGATTGAGAGTTCCATACAATGAGCTCAGTAAAAAAGAAAAGAAACTAAAATTGAGCTCACATGTTCAAGGTACAAGGACTACACAAACTATTTGGGGGACTCGCCATCTTTACTCGGGACCTCCTCATGAGCTTCTGCTAGGTCGGTGGCATCTACCTCTTCGTTGCCGCTCTCCTCTTTAGAATCTGGGTCCTCTGTGGCCTGGCGGGCTATCTCGTCCGTGATCCGCGAAGTGGTGATGGCGCTCGTGTCGAGCTCGGGGTATGTGTGCCTTATCACCTACTAAGCTTGAAGCCCTTACGATAGGCCTCCGTCAGCACGGCATCAAACTTGTCCGATCTGACATAGTCTAGGGCGGCCTTAACCTTGGTCTCCTCTATGGCCTGGTTGAAGATCTCAGTTTTGTCCTCAATATCGGCCTTGAGGAACTCCACCTCGTGCTTCAAGACCCCTTTATCCTCCTTAAGGCCTTTCACCTCGAGCTCTAAAGCCCCCTTGCCTGCCTGGAGGGCGTTCACCTCACTGTTCATCTCATCCCTCTCACGTGTCAGCTCCTCCTTCTCCGCCATCAGCGCCTCGATCGATGGCATTCTTCTAAGCTGAAGCATCGCTCTCCAGCCGATAGATTTGGTCGCGAGCTGCCCTCAGATCGGTGTGGGCTACGTGAGCCGAGTCCTCGGCAGCTAGAGCCCGCTTCAGATGCCTCTCGGACTGAAGGGTCAAGGCGTGCACGGTGGAGTTCACTTGAGCAGAGAGGATTGGTTAGCACTGAAGAGATGTACAAAAAAAAGGGGATAAAAGAGAAGAGAGAGAAGGGTCTTTATAACTTACCACCATTGTGTGGGTGGCAGCCCGGGCTCCGAGTTGAGCAGGAGTGAGGTCGACCCTAACGGAGACCTCTTCGGCGTAGACTGCCCCCTTTCTCTTTCGAAGGTTGCACTAAGGAATCAGGATGCTCCAGGCTCCCTCTTGACTCCCCGAGCTGGAAATGGCCGTCTCAGCTGTGCGGATGGGCTCAGCGGAAGCTTCAGCCGCTGCATCAGCGGCCTCGGTGGTGACCTCGGGCTCCGCAGCTGCCTGTGGAGCAGGCTCTACCGATGTCTCGGGCTCCCGAGGTGGTAGGATCTCCTCCAAGTCGATGATTGGAGGTACGTCAGGGATCTCAGGCTTAGGGGTAGGAGTCTGTAGAAGCTCGGGTTCGGAAGTGGGGGCCTGCGGAGACTCAACGCGAGCTCTCTTGGCAGCTCGCTTCTTCCTCCCTTTCATTTGGCGGAAAAGCCTCTCCCCCTTAAGCTTCTCTTCTTCCATGGACCCTGCAACATAACTTGGCATTAGTAAACTCGAAAGTACTAACTATTTAAGCAAGGTACTAAGTAAGACAACCTACCCGGGCTCAAGTCGGCCTGTATGAGCTTGCCCTCAGCCCATGATTGGAGCGTCTCCCTTGTCTTCTTGTCCAGGATAACGCCGGGGTCTTGAATAGCCGCCCTCCAATGAGTGGGGAAGGGACACCCCGCAGTGTTCCGGACTACAAAGTAGTCCTACTTCCAGGCCGGAACTTTGCTAGGAAGCTTGTGCAGTAACTTAAAACCCGGGCAAGGGGACAGGTAGTAGGCCCGCCTGTGCTCGGGGAGAACGCTTGAAGCGCTCTTCTTTATTGAGAGGATCGAACAAAAAATATCTAAGTTCAAAGGAAGGACATACTCGAAGCAAAGGGATATGGTCCCGACCACATTACGAACGGAGTTCGGGTGAAGTTGGTCTATTGTGACGTTGAAGTGGTTCAAGACCTCTACGATAAGAGGGTGAAAAGGAAGACGGAGCCCGGCTATAAGCTGCTCCCGGAAGATCACGATCTCGTCAGGACTGTGCTCCCATGGGAAGTTACCTGTAGGAAGACTGTAGGTATACTCCCTTGGTAGATTGTATTGTCGGATGAGGTATTAGAGCCTCTCCAGGGTCATAATGGAGGGACCGAACCTATCCGGCATCCGACCTCAGTGAGAGGTGGACGCCAGATTACCTGAGGCCTCCTGCGCCTCGTGAGACTGGACTTCGGTGGGGTCACCCTGAGCCGAGGTACCTATCTCGGGCTCATCCAGTAGGCTATCAAAGCTAGACATAGTGGAGAAAACCAAAATGAACTGGAAGGAAAGGAAACTGAAAGAAAAGCAAAGGGAACTCACCAAGGAAAAGCAATCGAACTAGGGAGAATTGACCCGAGCTGGAGACCTTAGACGTGAGATCAAGACGAGTGTTGAGGACTTATGGCGAGGGAAAATGACCAGGACCCCTGCTATTTATAGCCACTGTACTCGGGCATCAACGGTCAAGATCAAGACAATCTGACGGCTCTCAAGAAAACCGTCTACACGACCCCCGAGGCAAAATTGGTTTAGCGCGTTTTTTGACGTCTGCAGAGTTCATAGATCGTGTGACATCCGCGTGTAGACTGTACGCGACCCGGGTTGCCCTTGATCAAGCCGAGCAATGAACTGGTCTGACCAATAAGCCTCCTGACCAGGAGGCCAGAGCTCCGAGCCAAATCCACCCGGCACACCGCGGACTCCCCGCACTGGGTCAGAACCCCCAGCACGGGGAGTGGGGGGCAATTGATGGAGGGTGATTTGGCCCGACCTCGTAGCACGGGGACACGTGGGTACAACCTGGCATACGTGACAGCTCAGCGTGGCATCCTGGCCATAACTCAGCGTACTGAACTCGTCGAAGCCCAGCAATACAACTCGGCGAACGTAGCAGCTTGCCGAGAAGAAACATCTAGCATACTCCGAATTCTCCCTAAGGGAGGAGGACTCCCGAGCTCCTCCCAGTGGGCCCTGAACTCTTCCTTCCTGAGAAGGGAACACCCTGATCTACGGGAAGTATCCCGAAGTGGGGACACTTCGGGATAGCCCCATTAACGCTCCTGCCCATACTTGCCTAAGGCTCGCCTCAAGCATAAGCACCTTGGCTACCCCAGCACCCCGGTGTAGGGTAGCTCGGACCAAGGCAGCTCGGTGCAAAGTAGCTCGGCAACTTGCAAAAAAGGTCTGCCTGACAATAGTACCTATCGAATCTGGAGGTTGTGCCCACGTCTCTTGTCAGGCGGCGTCGTGCCTGCCACTTCTGCTAGATGTGGCACGCCTGACAGGTCCATACCCTGCAACGGCTACCCACATCCGCCACCTCGGCTCTGGCAATAACGGCTGTGGCAAAGGCAGTTACGCCTGATTTGGGAGATCTTCAATATAAAAAGACCCCAACCCTCGAAGAGAAGAGGTATTGAACTTGCGCCATCTGCACTCTCATCTCTTTGTTTGTATTCTTCAATTTTCTCAGAGTTCTAACTTAAGCATCAAAGTGTTCCCGCCATGCAAGCTCGCTGGGAATTCTTCACCTTCCTCTTCGCCTCAAGTACCGTTCGTCACCAGATAAGAGCTAGGTTTCCGCCAGTTAGGAGTGTCCGGATCGCACAGCATCAGAAGGAGCCCGAAGATAAGTCTTACATTTCCTCTCAATTGGAATTTCGAAAATTTTAGCAATGCCTTTTTTGCAATTTGATAGGACTATTCTTAGAAAAATGGATAGCCAACTTAGAAAATTTTGGGCATTGACATGAGGCCTCAGGAAACTTGTCGAAAATATCTCTAATCTCAAGACAAGCATTGATAGAGGCACCATTATAAGACTTGGACTAGACAAAACCAAAATGCTTCTCGAGTCATGGGTTAAATGGTTTGATTGTGAAGTGAAATGGTTTGATCATTATTCACATATTTAATATATTTAAATTTTTTGTACAATATAGCACATCTTATGCATGGGAGGGGTGGTTAATTCATGAGACTTGCATTTTAAGTTTCAGAGCACGTACCCACCTAGACAGGTCATTAAAATTGGTTGAATCATCAAAACCGGTTGATCTTTAATAGTTCTGTTGAGTTTTGACCGGTTCTACCAGTTTTTCATAAACCTAAAATCCAGTGTTCTAAAAAACCGGAATGGCTTCTGGTTCCCGGGTCTAACGATCTAACCATTCAGATCAATTCGGGTTTTAAAATATTGGATAGAGGTATTTACAAATATAATGCAATCATTAACAGATTGGAGAATGGGAATTGAGGGACCATTCCTGAAGATTTTACAACCAATTAAATTACTATTATTCTTAGCCTTTCTTCCCAACTTCCTAGACAGAGCTTCAACATATAACACAAAAATGTATGGAGAAAAGGGGTCTCACTGTTTGATACCTCTAGACACAGCAATGTCCCTAGTTGGGGAGCCGTTAATAAGAATCTAAAAAGAAATAGTTCTAATACATTCATTCCATTACTCATTCAATCCATTTTCTGTGAAATTCAAAATTAGTCGAAACTTTTTCAATGAAATCCTATTTTAGACAATCATAAGCTTTTTCTATATCAATCTTGTAGGCTATAATTCTAAATTATTCCTTATTTTTCCTCGCAAAATGCAACATTTTATGAGAAATGATAATATTATTAGTGATTTGCCTATTAAGTATCAAAGTATTCTAGTAAGGGGATATAATATCAAGGAAAAGCTTGACTCTAATGACCAAGATATTTGAAATGATTTTTTAAATCACATTACATAAGCTATGGGCCTGAAATTATTAACCCTTTTAGGATTATTTGATTTGTGTATAAGAATGATGAAAGTTCTATTAAGTGTTCTATTTAATTTACCAGAGTTAAGAAAATGCTTGTACTGCACCATAAACCGAATCTCCAATCACATTCTAGAGTTTCTTAAAAACAGAGAATTTAAATCATGGGGCCTTCAGATCCTTAATAGATGACATAACATCCTTTATGAAGTTCATATTCATCTCATTTGATACGCATTGATTAATATCACTAATGAAATCTTCAACATTATTAGTTCCCTTAGACTTGTATCCTTCGAACTTTTTAAAAAATGGCTATTCATTTCTATAGAGTTCATAATCCACCCCCACTATCATCCTTTATACTAATAATTTTATTCTTGCTCCTTCTGATGGGTGTCAGAATATGAAAAAAAAAAAAAAAATTGTTCTTCATATTTTCCAGGTTTAGCCAATCTATTTTGATTTTTACGCCCAGAATACCACTTCACAAATAAGAATATTATCTAATTGCTTTTGGAGGGCATTCTCAAGATGAATAAGTGTATTTGGGTCATCAATCAAACATTTTTGTACGTTAACCTTACCAAATCATATCCATATTTTTCTTTTTGATTTTACCAAAATGAGAATTATTTAATTCTTTGAGTTTTTTGAGCAAGAGTATTTCTATGAGAGTAATGGTCGAATTACCTTGTTTGTCTTTCATTACTGATATTTATAGAGTACAAGAGTGGGTAAGTCCTGTCCTAGTTAGGATAGGTTAGATAGAATCTTAATTGGGATAGAGCTTATCTTACTAGGATAAGTTTATCCTTTACAGAGATAAGGATTATCTACAAGGGAGAGAAGTACATTAGGAGAGGTAATTACAGTACAAATTAAAGTGGGAGTCCACAAGGTGAAGGAGGAGAAAGAGGAGTTCCACGTGTATGTGCCATGCGTGCATGTGCTATGCACATTATCGTTTACACCCCCCTCAAGCACAATCGGGGGAGACATGGTGAGCTTGTGATGAAGGGCCTCAAATTGTGGAAGACCAAGAGGTTTGGTGAGAACATCTTCTATCTGATCCGCCGAGGGAATAAACCGTACATCAAGAAGCTTAGTTGCAACTTTCTCCCGAATGAAATGAATATCCAACTCAATGTGTTTGGAGCGAGAATGAAGTGTAGGATTGTTAGCAAGAAATTTAGCCCCCACGTTGTCGCACCATATTAAAGGAGTTGTAGAGAGGGAGATACCTAGTTCTTGGAGGAGCATATGAAGCCACAAAACCTCAACAGCCGCAGAGGCTAAGCTGCGATATTTTGATTCAGTGCTAGATCGAGCCATTGTAGGTTGCTTTTTAGAGCTCCAAGAAATTAGGTTAGGACCAAGAAACACACAATAACCACTCTATGAATGTCGATCCATAAGACAGCTACCCCAATCAGCATCAGAGTAAGCAACAAGAGAGAACGTATGACATGGTCGAAGAAGCAAGCCATAAGTGATGGTGCCTTTTAGATATTGAAGAATCCTCTTTGCAACAGGATTGTAGTAGGAGATTGCATGAATTGAAATACCTTATTTATAGCAAAAGCATTTTCTGGACAAGTAATGGTTATGTACTGGAGAGCACCAACAATGTTGTGGGAGAAAGTTTGATTAGTGAGAGTTTCACCCTCTGATTTGGTGAGACGAATGGAGGAAGACATAGGAGTAGAGAGAGGTTTGGCATCATGAAGTTGTGCTCGATGCAGAAGGTCATCAATATACTTGTGTTGAGAGAGATGAAAACCATTGGATGATCGGTGAAGTTCAACACCCAGAAAATAATGTATAGAGCCCAAATCACGAAGAGAAAACTAAGAAGCAAGATGCTGAATGAGGGTGTTAGTAGTGGAGGAAGAGGATCCTGTAATGATGATGTCATCCACATAAATAAGAATTAAAATGATGTCAGATCCAGAACGGGAGATAAAAAGGGAGGCATCAACACGAGATTCAAGAAATCCAAGAGAGAGGAAAAATTCACGCAACCTTGTGAACCATGCTCGAGGTGCATGTTTCAAACCATAGAGAGATCGATGGAGACGACAAACATGTGTTGGAAATCTGGGATTAACAAACCCAACTGATTGCTTCATATATATTTCTTCTGAAATGTAGCCATGTAAAAAGACATTGCTAACATCCAATTGGCGAACATCCCAATTAAAGGAAATAGCAAGAGATAGTACTATGCGAATGGTGGCTGGTTTGACAATAAGACTGAATGTCTCATCATAATCAAGGCCAGCTTCTTGAGAGAAGCCTTTGGCAATAAGTCGTGCTTTGAAACACTCAACCGAACCATCAGGCTTGCGCTTGATTTTAAAAACCCATTTGTTGCCAATAATATTCTTATCAGGTGGGGCCAGGACAAGAGTCCAAGTTTTATTTTGAAGTAAGGCCCTATACTCATTAGTCATTGCAAGAACCCATCGATGATCTTTGTGAGCTTGAGAATAACAAGTTGGTTTAGATTCAGGAAGAGGACTAGCAAGTAAGGATTGGGCTTCAATCATGGTTTTCAAAATTGGACCGGACCGAACGGTCAGATCGAAAAAACTGGGAACTGATCATCTGACTGGTTCCATTTTTCCCCAAAACCGTTGATTTTGGTCAGCAAACCGTTGAACCGACCGGTTAACCGTTCGAACTGTTCAAATAGTTTTGACTGTTTTTCAAATTTTTCATTTTTCATTTTTTTTTTAATTTTGTTTTTATTTTTTTGTCAGAACGAGCCGACCATTCGAACCGGTAACTGGACCTCTGACTGGCTCAATTTTAAAAACCATGGCTTGAATATACCATGTCGAGCCCAAGTGGTCATCGGATGCAAGGGAGAAGAAGGTGGTAAAACGGAAGTAGCAGATTCAGTAGTGGTAGGTGGGGATGCAACATCTTAAGGAGATGATGGAGATGATGAAACTTCACCTGGCGATGCAGTGTCTGAATCAACAACAAGGGGAGGAGCCCCAAATGGAGGAGGTGGAGTCAAGGATGGTGGTGATGCAGTATCCGCAGTATGAAGAAATGGAAAATAATCTTCATTAAAAATAACATCGCGAGAAATGAAGATTCATCACGTAGAGTGATGCAAACAAATATACCCTTTATGGGAATTAGAATACCCAAGAAATACACATGAAAGAGAGTGAGGTTGTAATTTGTGCTTATTATATGGCCGAACATGTGGAAAGAATTCACACCCAAAGGCACAGAGTTCGAGGTAGTCCGGAGGATGACCAAATAATTTCTCAAACGGAGACAATGATCTAAGAAAGGAAGCCGATTAATGAGATAGGCGGCAGTGGAGAAGGCTTCGAACCAATATTTAGGAGGTAATCCAACATGAGTCATAAGAGCAAGACCAGTCTCAACAACATGGCGATGTCTGCATTCAACTCACCCATTCTGTGCATGTGTATATGGACAGGATATACGACGAGAGGTACCCACATGATTAAAATAATTTTCAAAGGTCTTGAATTCAGAGCCACCATCACTTTGAAAATATTTAATTTTAGAATCAAACAGTAATTCAACATTAACTTTGAATTTCAAGAACACGTTAAAATCTTCAGGTTTGTAGGTGAGTGGAAAAATCCAACTATACCAACTGAAATCATCAACAAACAGAATATAGTAATGATAGGTAGAAGCAGATGTCATTAGAGAGGGTCTCCATAAGTCACAATGAATTAATTCCAAAAGTGATTTACTAATAGTATGGTTTCTGGAAAAAGAAAGTACATAACTTTTGGCCACACTAAGAGTAGGGTGACCTAGACGATGGTGCCAAATCGTAGGGCTAGCACGAGTACCTACAAAAGCATAGGGGGACGAAGTTGGTAACGTAATAAGAAGATGAAGCTGATACAAGCCATCTTTATTCGGCCCTTGAAAAAGTATTATCCCGGTGCATTGATCCTTCACAAAAAATTCATGAGGATGAAATTCAAAGTAGACATTATTATCAGTAGAAAACCAAGCCACAGATAAGAGATTGAAGGAGATCCGGGGAACATGTAGAATATTATTCATAAGCAATGATCTGGAAGATAAAGTAGAAATAGTAGAAAAACTAGAATGAGCAATCTGCAAACCTGAACCGTCGCCAATAGAGACTCGATCAAATCCATCATAGTCAGTATGGATTTGTAGTTTAGTGAGATGTGAAGTGAGGTGATGTGTTGCTCCAGAATTAGGAAACCAGATATCTGTATTCTGCTTGTTGCCGTTGGAAGCAGCCGTAAACGCCAGGGATTGTGGTTGTTTAGGGTTCTTCAGACTGTCAATATGTGCAAGGAGTTTTCGACAGTACCTAGCAGAATGATTTCGTCATCCACAAATCCGGTAGGGATTATTGCTATATTTCGAGGGTTTGGTGGGTCTATTACCCGTTTGAGGTAGATCAACTTTATTATATTTCTTGAAATCTTTCCCTTTAGAGGCAAGATTCACAGAAGGAGAGGTAGCATGTGCAGTTACTAAATGAAGCAAATGATTTTCATGAGTGAGAAGCATACCTTGTAAGCTAGCAAATGGTAATTCATCTGTTCGGGTAATGATAGCTGTAAAGAAAGCATCATACTCTAGACTGAGGCCATTGAGGGCATGATGAATTAGCTACGAATTTGTCAAAGGCTCTCCAATTGCGGCTAGCTTGTCACCAAGTACCTTGAGAGATCATTCTTTCGCAGTGCTTCGAGTTCGTTTCCGAGGGCAACACTAGTCGTTCCTCGAGGAGAATAAAGGCTCTCAAGGGTTTCCCAAACATCCTTACTGGTTTTGCTTCCCATGACTTGCGCTAGTGCTGTTTCTGTTAGAGAAGATAATAGCTAGCTGAAAATATAATGATCCTACTTAACCCATTGTGTATAGGGTTTTGTCATCAAGGCAGATGGATAAGGGGTTGTCCCATCGACATATCCGAGGAGCTCAAGGCCCAGAAGGGCATTTTCAACCTGAAAGCGCCATACAATATAATTGGAATCATCCAACCAAACCGAAATCAAATGAGGAATATGATTCCCCGATGCTCCGAAGTTTATTTGATTGATCGAACTGGTAGACATGTTGGAAGACATGACAAAAACCTGAAGAAAAAGAACTGCTTGAAAAGAAGAGGAAAAGGAAAAAAAAAAAAAAAAACAAAGAACTGCTTATGACTCTAATACCATATGAGAGTAATGGTCGAATTACCTTGTTTGTCTTTCACTACTGATATTTATAGAGTACAAGAGTGGGTAAGTCCTCTCCTAGTTAGGATAGGTTAGATAGAATCCTAATTGGGATAGAGCTTATCTTACTAGGATAAGTTTATCCTTTATAGAGATAATATACAGAGATAAGGATTATCTACAAGAGGTCCACGTGTATGTGCCATGCACGTTATCGTTTACAATTTCTTTTCCTCATTAATTATTTTGCTCTCAAACTATAAACCCCACCCTCCCACGCATTCTTAACCATCTCACCAAGCCATGGATCCAACCACCACATGACCTCAAATCGAAAAGGTTTAGCTAGAGGAGTAAGGGAGGTTTGTGAGAAGGAGAGCAGTATAGTCGGAAGAGAGAAAGGTTGCTCTTAGGAAAATCACACCTCCAAGTTTCATTAGTAAGAACCAAATCAAAATTTTCTTTGGTGGTATAAGTTTTCCATTTATATTGTATACCTTTCATATCCAATCCATATTAATGAGGATACAGTGATTGAAGAGATTATTAAATCACTGAGTTTGGCTAGGCATCACACTTTACCAATTTTATTAGAACTATTTCTAAAAGAATTGAAATCTCACATTAGGCACCATACTCTAGGGATGCAAATGGATCGGATCAGATCCGATCCTATTTGGTCGAATTTGGATCACCCCTAGTCAAATCTTCTAATCAAATTCGGATCACCCCCTATCCAATCCGAGAAGATTAGATCTGATATGTATATATAATACATATATATGTTATTTATTTATTTATTTATAAATATATTATTAATATTGTATTTTTATAAATTTGTTATATTATTTTTTTTATAAAAAAACATGTATATATATGATGAAAATAATTAAAAAATACTTATATTTTTGTTTTTCTTTATTTAAATTGGTATATAATTTATTATTTTTTAAAGAAAACAAATCGGACCAAATCAGATCCGAAGATCCAATAGGATTTGAATTCAGATCAAATCCTATCAGATCCGATTAGATCTTCGGAACGGATCGGATTGGACATGAACAATGTTAGATAAAATTCGGACATACCTTGATTTGAATCCAATCCATCTGTTTGCATCCCTACGATGCTCTACCAATATAATTAGCAATTTCTTTAATCCAATTTCATATAACAAATTGCTTGGATCAACACAAGGGGCACAAACAAGGGTTTAGAACCAAGATTTACTAGTTGTTAAGTCACTAATTAAAGCATGCACAATTCTATCATTTGGCAAAATAACTCTGATAGAGCATTGATTGGAATACCATATAATCCATAAACACCTAATAAAATTGATAGAATCCACTACATGAGAACAATGGAAAGGAATCGAGCTAACAATTTAATTTTTGCCCTAATCGGGTTAACCTTGATCTCCATAAAGAAATAAATGCCAAGCCTTTCTATTTTAACATCTCAAGCACATGGTGTCTGAGATGAGGCTTACCGGCATCCTTAATGTTCCAATTTATTGGTCCCTATATACCGTATTAATAATCAAAATATGGCCGAAAAGAATCTCTATTTGATAGGGCTTCTTCCTATACCCACGAATTCCTTTAGACCCAAAAATGATACATTAGAAGAATCTTTTGTATCTTCCAATATCTATAAGAGTTCGCAATGGTGAAGGAACCAGATCGGAAAAAAGATGAATTCTAGTTGATATCTAATAAAACCATAGCTGGAATTGAGATCTTATTCGAAGAAAATGAAGTCAAATATCTGAAGTTTCTTTTTGTATCCTATATGATTAGAAATTGTTGGAGCAGAGGAGAGATCTCTCCCAACCAAGACTGGACATTTCAATACATATCGGAAGCTTCCCAATATACAGGGGGTGTTTTGGGGTTTAACCCGGTTCAGGGGGTAGACAGGCCTTAAACCGACCCCTCTTTGCCAGATTTGAATAAAAAAAAAAAAAAGAAAGAACTAAACAAATAATAGAAATGAGCTTCGGTGAACCCTGCTCTCAACAAGGCTTGAATGATATAAACACGTCCCCCTTCAATCTGCACATGAGAAGGTTGAGATCCACAATAATCTTCAGAGACTCCAAAAATGCATTAGCCTCGCATTCGACAGTGGTGTGTATAACTTTATGGTTCTAAAATAAAGTCTCCTCTGTTCATTAAATGCAGGTTGGTGTCATCATGGATATCTAACTAAAATTCCTTTATGCGCCGATGAGGCACGAGGAAAAACCGTCTACCGACCAATGGATTTTTTTCCGTTGATTCCTGATTTCCACTGCAGAGCTATAAACATTCAAAGGTCAAAAACCCCCACTCTACACACCAATGCCCGCCTGTGAAATGGCATCAATTCCAAGCTGGCACCCACCCCAACTATACTTTAGGCCTAAAAATTCTAACCCTGGGCTGAACCGTCATTCTTCCTTTTCTTGTCTTTAGATTTTATATAGAAATTTCTGCACAATATTATTCATAGATAATATTCACACAACCAAGACCGAGAAAGAGTTTAACGAACTGTATCAATATGGACCAGAGGAACAAACATCACTTGTTAGACCAAACAACCTTGAGTGATAAAGAGACTGAGAGCTTCCTCAGACATGACTGACAGAGAGGAAATACACAGGCAATCAAAGATTCATAATACTACTGAGATGCTCAAAACTACACATTAAAGAAGCATCCATCCAGACCTACTGAACCGTTTCCCCATGATTTGCTACATACAACTCGTTTTACTTCTTTCCTCTAAGTTTCACACCAAGAGCCCGCTCTAGCTTGGCAATTATCTGTTGATTTGGGATGGCTTTTCCAGATTCATACTCTTGAATCACTTGGGGCTTCTCATTAATCATCTGCACGTAGAACCACAGAGCTCAATTTCATTTTCCCTTTTTTTCTATTTGAGGATACAAGCACAAAGAAGTCCAAAGAGGATACATGTGCACAATACACACAGAAAAATGTTCTTGCTACATACATACATACATACATGCATACATCCGTGTGTGTGTGTGCATATATATATATAGAGAGAGAGAGAGAGAGAGACCTGTGCAAGCTGGGCCTGGGTGAGTTTCTTGTCCATTCGAGCTTGCATGATGTTCTTCTTCAACTCAGTGGGTACACGCCCATCTACATCCAAAAAAAGATGCATTAAATTTAGGTCTGAAATACACGTTACCTCAGTAAAGATTTTGAGCAGGAAAAAAATTGCAGGACCACTCGAGGAGAACCTTATGTAGAATAAACATTAGCCAAAAGAGATAATGAAACAAAGAGTACCAATATAATTGACAAGGATAACGGATTGGAAAGTGGGTCAAAGTATTAGTTGACAAAGCCAACACGTTGGAAATGAGTTTCTAGTTACAAAAGTTCCAATGCTATGTGACCAAACTTCCATGCACCAAAGTCCATCAATATCAAGTATTTCCATTTAACTATTAATCGTTACCTACAAAACAATGGAAGCTTAATTGAACCATGGAACACCAAGTCCAATGTTGTCCTAAGCAAAGGCACATCAACTCACTGTATAACATCTAGTCCACCTTCCCCTAATCAAACAAAGCCTATGTCAACAGAACATTGAGTAGGGAGGAGTGGGAGTGTAAGCAAGAGCTGGAGTGCAACAGCAGCCCAGTAATAAATCTTTTAGGCTCCATTTTGGAAATACAAACATAGGGAGAACGAGTGAAAATTCTGCTTTACATCTGTTTTTCATGTTTGATTTTGTTTGTTTGCTTGGGAGCATAGTTTTAAAGGCACCAAGGCAAGGCAAGGCTATGTGACGGGGCGCCTTGTTGCCCAGGCGATGGATTTTTTTTAAGTAAAAACATGTATCCTATGGTAGTTCCCTAGGTTCAATAATCATATTTCCTTAATAAATATCCATAATAAAAGTATAAACTTCATGTTAAAGTATAGAAAATCAACATATTCATGAGAAGAAAGAAAAGAAAATTAAAAAAATATAGGGGCTGAACCCCTATTTCTGTGTTGTTTATGTTCTTCCTTGCGTATTGGTTCAGGTTTTGAAGTCTTTGAGGGTTCAATACAGCATTTAGCAATGTTTGTGTTGATTAAACCCTAACAAATAAGAAAATAATAAAAAGAAATTAGTATATAAACACACAATGAACATTTTAGTTTAAAAATGCCTATTTTATAATTATAACCTCAAAAAATTAAGAATATAAAAGTTTTTTATAACATGCTATAGAAAACTACTTGGCGATTAGGCAAGGCAAGCCTCCAAGGGCGCCTTGTCACCTAGGCGTCGCCTTGACAACTATGATTGGGAGTAAAGTTGGAATTAAAAATGATTTGGTCCTTGCCTTGCATGAGAAAATGAAAGTAGAAAGGTTGTTTGTTTGAGAGGAGTAAAATAGAGTCCCCACCATAGTTTTCAAGGTGCCAAGGCGAGATTAGTGAATGGTTATAGATCCCCACCATAATTAATCTTCTCAATTATGAGTTATTTGGGGGTACAAGACCACACCTTTGACAGAAAAGTCCCTGCAATGTTAGAAGACTGAAGGGCCTGAAAAAAAGAGGCACACGACTCCAAACAAGGAACATTTCCAAATTCTACTACCTGGAGAGGATTGATCCAAATAGGTTGACCCTAAAAGAGTAAAAAGTTCATCCAGAATTGCCATTTCTAACTCCCTTAGCCCTCTCCTAAGTCCCAAGTCCCATGAATTATTAATATAAAACAAAGAGGTTGCTTTTCTTGTATTCTCTGAAAGTGAATAAATAGAGGGGAATCTATCACTAAGGGCACTCTCCTCTACCCAAACATCTTCCCAGAACAACACTTTGTTTCCGGCATAGGCATCAAATTTGAAGGAATCATAAAGGCAAGCTACCACAAATTGCTTTCAAAGGAGAGCAATGAGAAGCCCTAGGATCGAGACCCACATCCCAACCATTGTCTACCAATCCGTGAATGCTCACTATAACGCTGTACCAGAATCTATACTGTTCCAACGGCAATCTCCGTAATCATATTCCCAACAAGGTTGTATTTCTTAACATGATACTTCCTATTCCTAAGCCTCCATCATCTCTACACCTAGAGACCATCTCCGACTTCACTAGGTGATCCTTCTTAGTGCCCCCTAGTACTCACAAGAAGCCCCTCGTGATCTTCTCTAACTGGATTTCCGCTTTCACTGGAATTCTGAAGGTAGAAAGTAAGTACACTAGTAAATTGGCCAGTGTTGACTTTATAAGGGTTATCCTGCCCCCCCCCAATGGAATGTAGTTTCTCTTCCAATTTGCCAGTCGTTTGGTGAATCTCTCAGAATAGTAACTTTCATTAATGAAACAATTAGAGTACGCTGTCAACCACCCAAGACAAGAGTGTTGACTCCAAGATTTAGATTCATCTCAACATTACAAAACTGCCCAAAGCAAATTATACCTGAAGGTCTCTTGCTTTGCCAAAGTATCAGTTAATCCATTTGCTGATCTCCATAGTCCACCTAAACAAAGCCAAACCTCCATTGCTATACAATTTATTTCCCTTTTTTAAGGTAAAAATAAACTTTCATTAAAGAAAGAAAAATCCTGAAAGGTGATAAGGTATCACCACTTACAACAGCATAAAAAAAATACAAAAAAACTTCAACCAATATTTTCCACATTACAAATTTGAAACCGCAACACTTCCACAAGCTTATCCCCCAGATCCTCCCTTGTTATTTGTCTAAATTCTGGTAATATCAATACCCTGTCTGCAACATATTTGGTGACAGCTTCCACAATTTTATCCACATTGTGCAATTTGTCTTCAAAAATTCTTCTGTTCCTTTTCTTCCATATATTCCAGCATATTGCAAATAGAATGCAACTCCAAATCACCTTTGCTTTCTTGCTTCCTCTTATCTCTGGCCATGAAGAGAAGATCTCAGCAGGAGAAACTCAATTATAGTCCCTAACTCCAAACATGGCAGCAAACAGCTTCCATAAAAATACAGATATCTTGCATGAGAAAAATAATGGCTAGCATCTTCCGCTTTTTCTTTGCACATGAAGCACATATTAGACAAGTTGAAGCCCCTGGATTTCAGATGATCCGCAGTAAGATATTATCCATCGCCACCAACCATCCGGATGCTTCAACCCTGGGAGGGATCGAATTCCCCCACACTCCAGCAATGTGACTTGAATCTAAAAGAACCGTACAGAGAGAAAGATAGCAAGACTTCACAGTAAACTTCCCATTTAAGCACTCCTTCCACCATAGTTCATCCCTTGAGTTGACTGAGCTGAAACTCTCACCTCCTCCAATTTCTCAAATAATGTAATGCATTCTTCAAACTCTCTATCTAACAAAGGTTTTCTGAATTTTGGGCACCAAACCAGTTGATCCCCTCTCCTTTCATAACACAGGCTGATAGAAACTTCAGGTTCAGTCAGCCTATATAGCCTTGGACACAGCTCATTCAATTTGCCCATCCCACTCCAATCATCCTACTAGAAAGCTTGTCAGATTTTTGAATTCCTGGTTGAACTTCATGATCCCTTTCCATACACTCACCCCATAAGAAGCCCTAATCTACCTTGTAAACTGTCCGTGTCCAAACCCCCGAGCTGTTTGACTGCAGCCACCCAATCTGTATTCATTATTTCATTTCCTCTCCCCTTTCAATGACCTCTTACACGTGTCACTCAACTAGTTGAAAAAAAAATTTGACAATGACCATATCTAGTTGCAATGAATCAATTATTTTATCATATATTAACATATATAAAGATGACATATGCATGGGAATCTATAACCAGTTCCAAATAAGAAAATCCCAGCCTCAATTAAACAAGTCTGCAACACTTAATTAACCAAGGGAAATGATTAACCAACAAAACAATATACACATATGACAAATGTTTAATATCAGAAAAAGGAGGGAGGATCTGTATAGAGTGACTATAGAAATAGACTATAGAGTAGAACTCACATGTAACCTCATAAACAAGGTTATTGATGGCATCTCTATTCAGCCACAAAACCAAGTTAAAAAAGATCATGGTTCAATGAGGGTAACCACCAGATGACATGGTGCTTTACGGTAATTAGATTGAAATCTACTTAACACCATCAGATAGAAATCTACTTATCACCATCCTTTACATGTGAGAAACCCTATTGATTTGCTACTTATATAAAACCATAAAATTCAACTTAACCATGGAATAGGCGATAGTGTAGGTGTGTGTATAAATAATTACATCATCCAGAATTCCCTACTTGTGGAATAACCAAAGAATTGGAAGCTGTATTTTTTGGGCCAGCCTTATTGGATAGATCCCTAGCCACACCTCGGATTGATTCCTAATCAAGGTGTGTTTGGTCTTGAAGAAAGAATTTAAGGCAGCCAGGCATCTTGATAACACCATGTTGTTTCCTGAATGACTACAATTTAATTAAGAGAGTAGCTCACAAGCATAGGGAATTTCAAAAGTTGGTGAAAAACACTTGTTTTTTTTCTTCCTATTTTGTAAAGATTATATTGAAGACCTAACACCTAAGCTGCATAGAAGAATGAGTCAGAAGTGAATAAATACTACAGCATATTCCAACTCTTTGACCCTTAACACAAAATACTTTTCCAGTAAGACCTCTTTCCACTATTTCAATGAAGCACTCATATTTTAATAAGAGATAAGTTGTCAATAGATTTGGTAATTGATAAGGAGGAGGTTCACTTCATTGGGCTCCCTAGGTGATAACTTAGTTGTGTTATGACATGCTAACCAGTCACTCCAACCACTTTGGCACAACAAGGACTTTGGACTTGATTGAATATTATGACATAGTATCCTCAATTATCCATAACAAATTAAGAAAAAATAAATTCCCTTTACGATAACTCAGATAAGAGTATGATCCATGTAAAAATACAAGCAATGCATTTTTTTGAAACACAAGGTAAAATTTTATTAATAAAAGGAAACACATGGTACAACAAATTCCTAGACATAGAATGACTAAGAAACACAAGCAATGCATATTCACCTTTACAATTTGAAAAACAACTGGCAAATAGCAGCTGCTAACCAACTGCAAGTCAAAAACAAATCAAATAATATATCATCTCAAGTATAACTCCTGCCCTAGATTTTACATAAGAACTTTCAAATTTCAGAGACATAACCAGTTCTATCAAAATGGAAACAACCACCACCTAAAAACAATTATCCTAACTCTATCATGCAAATTTAGAGCAAAAAGCACTCAAGTACTCACGAGCAAGATTTTCAGTCTCATCATCAAGCTTCCTTGTGTTGAGAGAAGTGCTACTAGAGGCAGCTCTGTTTGTCCCTGCATTGGCTGTAAGAAAATAACAAAGGAAAACAAGCATAAGCAGTGGAAGTAAAACATCCATCATTAATACTATGAACCATGCTCAAAGAAAATAAAATATATATAACTGCAAATGTCTAACAAGTGATCAAAATTGTCAGAGTTAGATAATAATAAACAGGAAGATTAATACATAGAAAGCCAATGAGCATTGCAGAAGGAATCATTTCAACTTAAAATAATAACTAGGGCACCTAATAATAATTACAAGAACAATAATGAGAGAACAAACCTAATTTGACAGTTGACAAGAGCAAGTGGCTCACCACTCTGCTGCATGTGTCTCAAAGATCAATATCAAAGGCATGAACATCAATTCATTTCCAAAAGTTGAAAGACAGTTTCAACAGCTAGGCTAATTGAATAGTATCAAGGACATAAGTACTACCTGGATCCATAACCATTGGCATGCCTCAAGGTTTATATGCCTCAAGGTTTCAGCCATATAACATTTCAAATTACTTTTCTTTAGGCATATTTTTTATGAATAACAGAAATTCATTAAAAATAATTAAAAATTACAAGATAGGGAGAGGTAAACTTTCTTAACTCTCCGCAGACAAAAACAAAAACTATTACAATTGAGCCCAAAACAACTGGTTCCTTCCCACCCCTTGTTTTGCTAAGACATCTCAGCAAAACCATTTGCTGCCCTTTTGACCCAGCACTTCCATATCTTGAGTCATCCACTTGAATCTCTTTTTCTCATTATTTAAAGTCCAAAAATCCTTTATCTTCCTTTTGCAACCACTCCAATACCAGCTCTGAATCATCTTCTACAATCATCTCTCTCACATTCAGATCTTTTTCCTTTTGCAATCCTTCCATGACAGCCATAACCTCAGCCCTTAGGGAGTCACCTATTCCAATTGGGCCTTAATATAGACCAATGAACTTACCTTCACTGTCCCTAAAACACCCCTCCAATACCAGATGGGCCTGCACCTGGATACCCTGCACTGTTCCCATCAAAGTTCAACTTGTAGTAATCAACCATTGGAGGAGACCAAGCAGGGCTTATATTAGGTTTGTGGCAATCAGAACTAGCCACTTCCATTTTTTCATGACATCACCTGTTGAGAAAACAGCAAACATCTTCATAGATTTTACCCAATGAACAACTCTCACTATAATGATTTCAATGACAGCTTCTCTACTTCTTTCCTTGTCTAAGAATGGTCTTGCATTTCTTTCTTTCCATATAGTCCAGCTCACAGCCACCCTTACACACCTCCAAAACACTCATTCCTTTTTCTTTGACCATCTCAAGTAAGTAGAAGCAAATAAGCTTTGCACATTAGCCGGGGGAGACCACCAACACCCAAAACAACTAAAGTTTGGAACCTTGATGAATCACCTTGGCATTTATCCTCTGGATACAAAACAAATAGCAACCTTTTGTTAAAGATAGGGATGTTCAGAATTTTTTACAGTACCTTGGCTCAATCATCCATAGGACCATAATGAGGTGGAAATGGAAGAAGATGCTGCCTATAGAATTAGAGTAAGGTGGTTGAAGTGGAGAGGTGAATCTAGTGTGTTGTGTGGCCAGCATATACCAATGAGACTAAAAGAAAATTTTTATGATACAGCTACAAAACCAGAATTGTTATATGGAACAAAGTGACAGTCAATTAAGAAACAACATGTTCAAAAAATGGTGTAGTTAATATAATGATGCTGAGTGTCAAAGAAAGAAAGTTATGATAAGAAATGAGCACATTAAAGAGGAATTAAGAGTAGTTCCAACCCTGACAAGATTAGGAAAAATCAACTGAGATAGTTCGGTCATGTTCATAAACAAACAATGACTGCACTAGTGAGATAGTTTATCACCCACTTTATGCAAACAGTCAACCCCCCTTCTCTCTCTCTCGTCTGACAATAAGAAACCCCTGCTTCCACTGCACCAGTCTTATCCAACAGTGTATATATATGCTCATCGACTACAGTATCCCCCTTTTATTATCAAATAAAGATCCCCTTCTGCTACATCCATCCACCATTAAGGATTGATCAACCCCTTCAACCCTCCCGTTTGTACTATCATCAATAACCCTAGTTAAAAATACACTTTTCTCTAGACAAAGAAAGGAAAACAGCACTTAACATACAACATATTACAGAATGCTCAACCGCACGTATGAATCATGAGGAACTCAAAGATTAAAATATGTACCATATCCATGTCTGAATATGTGATGCAGTTCTGGTAAAATGTATCATTGGCTCATCGCAACTAAATCCTTTCAATTTTCATTGTTTCCTTTTGCATTAAACAGATTTCTTTTTTTTTCATTATTTCCGCAATCCACCTCTTATACCTTGGTATTAGTATTGATCAAATACGAACGTTGCAAACAGAAGCTCACAAACGTCACATTAGAAGAACAAGATAATTTCAATCATCATTCCTAGACAGATAAGTCTAGTATTCCATAAATACTTGGCTATAAGCTTCAAAATCCATAAAAAATCGGAAATAACAGAAACTCTATCAATAGATCAAGATAAATAATGAAGGTGCGATGGATAATCAAAAGTCTCTTAATAATTCGTTTTTCTTGACACAGACCCATTCATTCATCAAACCACACTGCAGCTCAACAACATCAATAGTAAAAGAAATCAAGACAGAAAAAAACTCAGCAATCAACAAAAAAAAAACCCTAGGGACGTATATTGAGAGGGAGATAGAGAGAAAGAGGGAACAGGAGGAGTAAACCCTAATCCGGGGAAAGGAGAGGAGAAAGCGTACACTTCTTAACGGTTTCGATATCGGCGCCCATGCGACGGGCGGCGTTAACGGCCTTCTCGTCTTTCTTAGCGGCGGCGGTTGGAGCCTTCTTCCGGATGACGACCGGCTCCCAGTCCTGCGTCAATGGACCAACTCCTGCCATTTTCTCTCTACTGCTTTCTTTCCTTGACAAACGATTTCCTTCACCTTCTTAGGGGTTTTTCTTGTTTCGACCGACGCTCGGAGCAACTTTCTTCTACGTCTGCGTGTGATAGAGGGTTTTTAACGATGGAAGAAGCTTGTCTCGTTTCTAGGGGTGCAACTTGGGCGGGCCCACTCGAGCCCGAAGCGGCCCAACCCGAAATTTTACACGGAACGGACTTGGATTTTCGGTCTACGAGCTGGATTCGGGCCTATGAAGTCGAGTATTTTTTTCGGGTCGAGCTCGGGCCTAGTCCTTAGGTAATTCGAACCCGGCCCAAGCCCAGCCCAATTATATATATATATAAGTGTTGCGTACATATTTATAAATATATGAAAATATATTTGTATAAATATATTTATATATGTTAATTTTAGAGTGGATTTATTGATCAATCTGAGCCTGGCCTGGGTTCAAACCTAATTTAAATGCATCAAATTATAGGACAAGTTAGTTCGAATTGAAAAAATTGGACTTGACCTCGGGTTCGGGCCTTAAACCCAAATTTTAGGATCGGACTTAGGTTGATCATAAACTCGACCCAACCCACCCGATTTACACCCCTACTCCTTTCTCTAAAATAATAGGGAATTCTTTTAAACTACCCGTAAGGTCTGAAATGGATTTACACAATACCCCTTTGCAATTGACATGGCCGTTAAACAGTGACGGAAAAGAGGAAATGCCAAATTTACAGCTAAATTAGAAAAAAAAAATGACAAAAAATAATAAAATATACGAACAACTCAGTTTGACCATGGTGAACAGCGCCATAGCTCTCCGTCCAGCTGAAACCCCAAACCCATGTTTTCCGTCCAGCTGCGACGTCCAACGGTTGTGCGCTGTTGAAAGACAAAGTTATTGGCTACTGGTAAGCAAGTGAACATCTACTCTATTTTTCAAAGTTGATGATAATGTTAAAACCCTACTATTCTCTTTATTTTATTTTTCCAATGTTTGGCAGTGGCATTAGAGACAAAAATACTTGTTTATTGAAGAAATTGTTCTCAAGTTTCGAGGTGTGCACAAAGTAATGTTTCCTTCTTGTTATTGTTGCGTTTATGGGGTATCATTTGGTAAGGCTATAATTTGCGCCGGGTTGGCCCTAACCCAACCCAAAAAATTCGGATTGGATTAGGTTGGGTTGAAGCAAAGGTTAGGGTTAGAGTTGAAATTCGAACCCAATTTTATTTTGGGTTGGGTTAGCATTGACCAACCCAACTATATAGTACATGTCATATATAAATATATGTTATATATGATATATCATACATTAATTTGTTTAGATTTATGATAGTTGTATATTCCCCACCATATATTATTATGTATTTCTTTTAAGATAACCGCTTCTCTTAATTCTAATCGGAAAAACTAAAATCTTAATAACATATTTTATGTTTTTGGAATATTTTATTCTTCATTTTCTCTCTATTATTTGTATATTCCCCACCATACATGAATTTGTCGCCCATTGCTTGCAGCCCATAAATGATCTATCAAAAATCATAACTTATAATAAAACTATAGTCATCTCAAACACTTATTTTTCTGAATTTTATATTAAAAGAACTAATAAAAACATTAACAAATAAATACTAATAAAACATAGGATTAATATATGTAGTGAAATTGAATTAAGAAGAAAAGAAAAGAAGCTAGGTAATATACAATTATATGTTTTTTTTCTAATATTTTGGTTGTCTTGAATGGTTAATGCATATTAGACTAATCATGGTTTATGGTACACGATCTGGTCGCTCCTAGTTGGATGGAAGCTCAGATGTCGGTTTGCTTGTCGAACTGCAAGAGAACACAATCAGAGGACCCGGGGTGACTTACCTAGTGTGGGAAGTCTGATGCTTAAGTTAGCAAAGAGTGTAATGCAAGTTAAAGAGCTTTATAAGCAAGAGAGCTAAAGAGCTATTATCACATGTACCTTGTAAAGTTGGAGGTGAGGCCCTTATAAAGGTGATTTGCCGTAGGCCTCACAAAACACATCCAAGATCCCCCCGCCCATGCTACCCAGAGTCCATTTTGCACCCAGAGATGGACTTCATGCGAACCGATAAGTCTTATCGAGTTTGTCCAATCCGGGTGGGATAAGGATAAGGCTTGCGGATGTGCGGCGTGATCTCGGAAAGGTTGGAGATAGTTGGCTAGCTTCTAGAAGTGGGATATGTGGCACCTCGGCAGGTCAGGTCACCACAAGTTGTTTGGACCTTAGTCTTGGCCGAGGTGCCCGAAGTACCCAAGCTGACCTAGCTTGCTGAGGTGGGCGGAAATATTGAGTTATCGTCTAGTCATCAAGTCGTTCTACGTGTCCACATGCTAACAAATCGAGCCAAATTACTCCTGATCAATGATTATCTATGTATGCTAGGAATGTAGGGGTTATACGGTCGGGGCCATATGAGTATCAAACTTGATGGAGTGATTTAGTAAACAGTGTGACAAGAATGAATGCCAGAACATGGACAAGCAGTGTATGGGATGTTAGTGGCATCCCACGTGCAGATGTAGCTATGTTGACATTCATTAGGGACAGACTTGATGACTTTTGTACTAAGGCATTCCATGGGAGACTTACATGAAGGTGTATAGCCACTTTGTGTGTGGTATACCATATGATAAGTATTGACCACAAGTAGATGGTCACCAAATCAAAACTCCTTTGGTGAAAAGAAGACCTGGCTGACCACTAGTACCCCATTCCATGTACCCTATTCCATAATAAGACAAGGCATTCATTGTGCAATGGGTATTCTCATAATAGGAGGAATTGTCGTTCTCCTCCCCAACCCACACTACAACAACTTCAAGAACATATTCGAGTTTGTTTAATATGAAATCTTATGTCTTATATATATATATATAACGGAATCTTACTGTTTTAGTATTGTCGTTAGCATTATATCAATGAATTGCACGTGTGAACAATGCATGAGAAACAAACCTCTTTTCCTCTGTTTGCAACTTTGCATGTATAGTATATAACGCGTGTCACTCTATTTCTCCACTTCTTTCCTCAGTGCTCACCTCTCTCTCTCTCTCCTGATTTCAGAACTAAAGTCAATTAGCCGCTACTTCTGTTCTTCGACTACTCGCCAGTCGCCACCATCAACACTGCCATAGGACCATTCTATAGATATTGAAACCCTAGCCCCAACCTGAACTGCTCGAGGTCGAGGGCTCGCTTTCGCCATGGTGAGATCAAGAGATCGATCCCAGCTGTTTCTTATCCTCCTCTCTGCCATGATTTTAGCCTCCATCTCCTTGCATGATACACACGTATCCCCATTCTCTCCTTTCTTCCCACTCTCCCCATCTTGTCTATCTATTTTTCCACCGCTGCTTCTCTTCATTTCTCTCCCTCTTTTTCTTTATCCATCCTTCCTCTCCCTCGTCTGAGAATTCATGGAAGCTGCTCTAGAGCCTTCAGCCTCTACTTTCCTTCTTTTTAATGGCGTGTTTGGTGACTTATTATTTGAATGGGGTTTATCTCCATAGTGAAAACGGTAACGGCAATGCTTTCGTCTCAGAGGTGAAGGACTGAATTCCTTATATCTCAGATGTCTTGAATCACATTTTCTTGATTTCATTTTATTACTTTTATCATGCAATGCTTTGGTCTTCCTAGACCTTATCTTTAGCCATGGAGAAGGAGCGATTGGACGAGTTTTCTCCTCGAGAAGTTCTGGAGAACTGCCTCCGGAGCTTAGAATCTGAAATAGGTTCATCCAAAGCCAGTAGATCGGATTCTGATTCTCGACCCAATCGCAGAGCCGTCTCCCATTGACAGGAATTCGTTCAGCTGATAAAAACTCGAACAATAAAGCGATTATACACCTTCCCTCATTTTGGAGTTCCAAAGGTTTCAAAAAGGAAAAGCAGAAACAGACTCTCTGAATCAAGTCTTGCTTTTAGAGGCAGAGCTCTTAAATCCACCCCACGACTGCTCTTGTTTTTTGGCTTTCGCAACCGCGCCAAATGCCTTTGTCTAAACTTCGGGTTTGTGTTAGTTAAGATTTTAACACGAAGAGAATGCTACTTGGTTTAGCAGGGTGGCTTTCATTTCTTTTATATATCTTGCTTTGTAGTTTTGGTTCTATCGAACAGAATTAAAATAGACACGGTTTAATTAACCAAAGGATAATTCTTTATGGACTTAAACTTGCCACTTATTTTCTTTTGTTTTTTTTTCATCAGCTCCACTTATTTTTTCTTTTTAATTGCATGTTAATGTTAATCCTACAACTTCTCATTGTCTGCAACTTTATCTAATTTGGTAAGGAGACCCAACGTTTAGGTACACCATTACGTGCTGTGACAGGATATCACTCTTCTTTTTTGTGTAAATATGCAGAGCATGTCTGGTCACACAAGTCCAGTTGAATGTGTAGCTTTTGATTCAACGGAGGTTTTGGTGGTTACAGGAGCTTCTACTGGTGCAATAAAGCTGTGGGATTTAAGGGAAGCAAAGAGTAAGTAATATTCTTTTCACTCCAATGATTGTTTTAAGTTGAAAAACACTTGCTAAACAGTTGGTGGCACAACTTGTTAAGTAGTTTAAGTACCAAGATATGGCACTTGAAAATTGGAACTCATGACACATGCACCGTAATGGAATGCATAAGTTAATGACTCAAGGAAGCACCTGAAAATAATCCTGTTGTTTGGTCTCAGTTGGGCTTGGGAACCTAATTGCTTGCATCCCAAGTCTGACTCATTAATTTTGTTGATCAGGACCTTCACATAGCAATTCCTTTACTTTTTAAACTAAAGCTTGTATTTGGAGAATTTTTGGCATTTTCTAATTTGTTTTATGATTCTTGTTGAAGTGTAGTCGTTCACACCCTTACCGGACACAGAATCAATTGCACTGCCATTGAATTCCTTCCATTTGGTTAGTTCTTTGCATTTGGTTCTTATGAATGCTAATCTAAAGATCTGGGACATTAGAAAGAAGGGATGCATCCACACATACAAGGGCCATACTCGAGGAATTAGTACCATTAGATTCACTCCTGATGGCCGCTGAGTTGTTTCTGGTGGACTAGATGATGTTGTGAAGGTAACCATAAAGCCATTGATATACCCCTCTCCCTCCCCCCAACCCCCCAAAAATAAATAAATAAATAAAACTATAAATAACAGGTATGGGATCTAACAGCTCGAAAGCTTCTACATTTACTTTCCACGAAGGACAAATTACCTGCATAGATTTTCACCCCCTTGAGTGCCTACTAGCCACAGGTGAGTATGGCTTTTATGTTATCTCTGTGACATATGCATATGTGTATATTATGTTTTCTTATTCTGTTTGAGATGCCAAGACTTGATACATATCCATAGTTTAGTGATCACCTTACTTATCATATCGAATGCATTTCCGTTTATAAAATTTTATGCACATTTATCGATTTGGTTTTCAAGAAGTGAACTGGCAATTAGTGTAAGACAGTTTTGTATGCCCTTAGCTCCAATCAGTTTGATATACTTATGACATTTATTGTAAATGAATAAAGTGCATATTTGATTCATGTTATGTGGTGTGTTTCTGTATAATACCCTTAAAATCGGACACTTATGAGATGTGTGTTGGTTTAGAACGTTCACAGCTAGTGGGTTGGTCTGGGGAGACCTATCCTGATAAGGCTAACATTGATGTACCGCCAAATCAGTTGGGGTGGCCTTTCTCTGCCACCAAGGTGAGACCCGAGGTACATGCAGTGTGGGATCAACTTGAGACCTTGAACCGGACCAGAATTCCAGTATTGCCCTGGACCTTGGCGATTAGTGGAAAAAACTGGAATGTTACACCTGACCCCTAGACTTGATTATGGTACCGCACTAGGTGGCGGATTGGGCCATCTTTGATATGCCAATCAGTGAGGCCCTTAGAGGGGGTCAGAACCTGGGTATGTTGAGATGGTTCATGAACCCATCTGAGTGGGTGATCATAGTAACAGGATAGACGTTTTTCGAACAAAGGTAATGATCGGGGAAATGCACTCTCTCTGATGGAAACCAAAACTGCCGGCAGTTGATTTCAATCGTTGAAATTTTGTTTTGCAAAATATATTTATATAATATATATATAGGTTTCTAAAAATTGTTTGCAAAAGGTTTTAATCCCCGGGGTCCGTGTAAGAGGAGAGTGCAGCACTGTACCTTGCAGTCAGGGGAGAAGTCCTCCCTTGTCGGGCAGTGTTTGATTATTATGGGCTGAGAGGTTAAGTGTAAGGCCATTGAGGGTTAAACATGATGGACTAATCTTGCATCTGCCCACAATCCTTGGGTGTTACAAGGTGGCTTGGCCTAAGGACCACTTAGTGTAAGTGTTAGGCCCACAGAGTCCATATGATGGGCTCAAGGGGTTCATTGGGCTTTCTAGTGAATTCGGCTAGGCCTTGTGATAAAGGTTGGGCCGAACCCTTGTGGCTGATGTGTAGATCAATGTTTGGGTCCCACGCCATACAGAGAAAGCCCAACTGGGCAGCAATTTGAAAGGCTTAAGTGAGCACATACACTTACCAGGCCAAAAGCCCAATACGAGCTGGGCTAATTAGATTAGCCTGAATGGGGGGAATATGAGATATGGACCAACCTTAAAGGATGAGGGAAAGTCCCTATCCACTCAATAAGAGTCCAGATTTGAATATGATTCAAAACTGGAAACTCCTAATCAAATTAAGAGGGTTGATCATGACCTGCAGATTAGATAAGGACTCTACCTTATCACTTAAGGGGATCAACATCTCCTAATAGGATTAGGATCTGATCCCTTTAGGGTTATAAAAGGAGGAGGGGGCGGCAGCCTCAAACACACACACACTCATATGAGATTCAGATACAACAGAGAAGAGAGAAATCAGCATACAGTGAGACTGTGCCAATTTCTCCCTGCCGCCTCCTTCCTGCCACCGCCGCCATTAGCAGTTCGTCTCCACTCACGTGGGAGTCATCAAGAAGCGTTCTTGATTTCAGTTCTTTGTGAAAGAATTGAAAAGAAGTCGTGCTTACCTGTCGTCTAGTGGGTTCTTGCGAAGGATCCAGTTCTTGTGAAGAATGTTGTTGATTCTACTCCGTCCTACATTACGCCATCTTCAGTGGGAGCAGTCTTTAGAGATTTTTCTGGGCATGAACACCTTCGTTGGGGGATACTAATTCTCCGTATCAGGTATTTCCCTCTCATACTGTTTTGTTCAGATCTGGTTCGGTTCTTGTTTCAAGATTGATCATTGAAAATTAATTTTCTAAAATAGGAAATGCGATTCCCAGTTGTAGGAAGGAAAGAAATTTTTGAAATTCGCCCATTCTATTCCACATAATTCGGGCGTCCATACGATGGATCTTTCCATTCCTTCAATTAGGCTTCTTATGAACTTAGGAATCTCCTTCTATATTGAGATGGTTGTCTGTTTACAGAAAGATCTATGCACCTACAAATAGACTGTAGATGTATAAAACATAACCTCTTATAATTATAAAGATTTGAAAAGTTAAAAACTATGTAAGATATCTTTGATGAACAGCTCATTATTTGTTTTGATTGGTTTTGTTCTATAATTTCATTATCTAAAACATTAAATGATAGGTTGTATCTCCGCATTATGCTCTATAGATTGCAGGGAGAGAGAGAGAGAGAGAGTAATTAAATAGTCATAGACAATAAGGAAGAAGATGGGATTGAGCTTTTTCTTTCTTTTGGTGTTAGAAGAGAAGATGAAGAAATTACATACCTATCTGAGAATGGCTTTTACAAATAAGCAACAACATTATAGAAAAATAAATCTATCAAAATTTCAAGCATTAATTAATTCAATTCAATTAATGCTTCTACTCCTTAATAAATTCATGGCATAACCAACTTCTCATATTTCTTCCTTCTCGTATTGAATCTGGATAAATTTATTCTCCTTGCCTATCACTCTCTCTAACATGATTAATTGTTTATCTTGCAGGCCTATGAAATTAGATCTACTAAACAATCATTGAATGGTTACCTGGTTCTTTCTTCTCCCTCACACATTTTCTAAATACATTTTCACAGGGATTTCATTTATTACCTTGTAAATTCTTGTCTTAAAATCTTTGAATATTTCATTTTTTTGGCTTTCTATTTGTCATTTATCTGGCTGCTTCAAACAACAAATATAAAATTATAAATATTCCCTCAACTCATTCCATCTGTGTAGGCCTTATCCCTCAGCTTCTCTGTCTTCTACTATGAGATTACGAATGCCCCAAAAAGGTAATTTCAGAGGAAAAGTTACATTGTTCTGTTATTTAAGGCTTCTTATTTGTATTGCCTTTTGTCTTCTGGACTCATTCATTGGGTTTCTTTATATTATAGAAGGTTAAGTTCAGAGGAAAAGTTATTTTATGTTGGATAATATCCTTATTCTTCTTAGAATTGTATCTATGCTTTTTCCTAGCCTGCTGTGTTATGTTATTTTTTGGAAACATAAGTGGAGCTTAGAAGAGAGTTTTTTTTTAGTTGGAAATTAATCTAATATGGATGAAGTTAATTTAATATGATATTTATTGATACAAAATTTGTGTTTTCTATTTGGCTTTTAATCATCTACAAAAAAATGTCGGGCCCCAAAATTTCTATATCTTTTTTTAATTTTTCAACACAAAATAATTTATGTCCTTTATTTTATGCAGGAGAACAACTTGCACCTGGGAATTGTTGCTAGCAATAGATTGGTGGAGCCATGGAAGAAGGGATCCAATAGTCTAGGTCAAGTGTGGGATTGAGAAAGTGAAATACCATGTACCCAAGCAAAAAATGGTCAACCAGATGGGCAAACATTAATTTTGAAATCATTGGAGTTATTCATTATTCAGTTAGACATCACATCTCCTAATTGGAAACCTTTCTTCTTTTTCCACTAAACAATCTTCTTTATCCTTCAGAAATTTGTATTGAACTTATTAAAGGAACACCTCTTTATATATAAACTAATTTCTCTTTATTCTGTATTGTTTCTATTACTGAGAATCAAGAACTGGGATTGCCTAAAGATGTAATTGCTATTTGCTATTAATTTTCTTCATTTTTTACTCTTTCAATTATTCAGTATTATTCGCCCGTGCTTGCACGGGCGCTCCTTGCTAGTTTATGTATTAAGGGGAAGCGAGTTATAACTAATTGATGTATAATGCAAAGGCCTGCGCAATTAGTCATAGTGGTAAGGAAAAAGGTATTATCTTCAAGGAGGGTGGGTGCATCTCATAAACAAGTCAATAGCACACATCAAGTGGGGTTTTCATCTGGGGCTACTTATGGTTGGTTTGGGATTAGATCTAGAGGTAGGGTTGGAATTCCAATGAGGGAGGAGAAAATAGAGGGAGGAATCCCATTCAAGTTCATGCAATTAGTTCACTCCAGCCCCATTCAATTAAAATCTAGCCCTAGCCCCATCTACAAGGGATGTTGGCTCCTCCTTTAGATTAGCCTATGTAAGTTGGTTATTTCCTTTTTTGTCTTTTTTTTTTTTTTACAATTTAGAGACTACATGTGAGCCAATGTGATAAGATTTCTAAAATCTATGCAGGTTAAAAGACAATGCAACTAGAGATTAGATACTCCCAATCATGACCATAGTCTCTCAGAGTAACAAACATGACTCTCTTAAGCTTTCAACTAGTTTTTGTCAAGTTTAGACACTATTTGGGGGGTTTTTTAAGGGACATGTCCAACACTTATTTTGGACTAATGGACAGTCCCATGATCTCAAACTCCCAAACATGACTCCCCCAAGTATAGTGACATCTTCTTGATTTTTTCTTGTTTTGAATAGCTAATAGTACCATGTATAGAAGCTATAGTGATACTCATTGTTGACAGTCACAAGTATAGAATCTTTTTGTTTTAGCATAGCTGATACTCACATGTATATCATAGGTATAACAGCTTCTACTTTTTTTGAGAACTACTGATAATCCAACATATATTTATACTCAAGGTTGACAATCACAAATATACAACCTTTTTTTTTGGAATAGATGACACACCTATGTTCATTTTTTTTACTTACCTATGTTTTGTGTGGATGAGAACATGCTTAATGTACACGAGTGATTGACAAATAGGTTGTGTAGGCATCGGAACACTAGCATGTACATGAGTGAATGATAAATGCTTGTTACAGCTTCATACTGCCAAGGACTAATTCGGGTTTTTTACATATTATTTGTAGAACTGACTAGGGGGTTTATAGGCTCAATATTTGATTGGTACAAATGTTGAGTGTATGGAACCCCATTCAATTCTTATTAGAGTTAAGTTTTAGTAAGGAATGTACTCATGGGTAGATTAGTAATAGAGATCTCAGTTCATGAGAACTTCATAGTATTTTGTATGGTTATTGTTAGATAGTTTAGATTAAGAGAACCTCAACCAGTGTACTCATGGATTGGTGGTTACTAGAGAATTCAGTTTATGAAAACTTCATATTAGGTTGTGTGGTTATTATTAGATAGTTTAGGTTAAGAGAACCTCAATCTTTGCATGACTTTAGTTTATGATGGTCCTTTCATGCCCCACTCTATACCATTATGAAAACTTCAATCAATTTATGAGAACAATAGTTTTAACAGGGAGTGAGACCCTTATGAGAGTGACCTTTATCATACCTTCATTTTATTAGAACTTTAGTTTATGAGAACCTCAATAGAAATTCAGTTCATGAGAACTTCAGTTTATGTGAACCTTAGTTTAGGAGAAACTCAGTTTATTAGAACCTTAGTTTAAGAGAAGTTCAGTTTGTGGGAAATTCAGTCTATGGGAAACTTCAATCTATGAGAAGCTCAATTTATGAGAAATTCAATTCATGGGAAATTCAGTGTTTGAGAACTCAAGTAATTAAGTCTATGGGAAATTCAATTTTTGAGGACTAAAGTAATTAAGTTTATGGGAAATTCAGTTTAGCAGTTTACGTTTGCATCACTTACAAGCTATCCACTTTACCTCCCATTTCCTCAGGTGTACCTTATATAACAATGATATGGCCTCTACCTTAGGGCTTGCAAGAACTAAATAAGAAATAATTACTTGAGATGAGTGTGACACAGATTGGGCAGGTGCAACATCAGATTGGGTTTTATATCGCTAGTGAACGGTGGATCGGATGATATGCTTTGCCTGTGGGCAGCTATTCCGGTAGAAATCATATTTGAGGAAAGGTTAATCGATGAAGGGAAATTCCTTTGCTTTGGGATTAAAGACTCGAGGGTGATGATACCAACTGAATGCATGCAATGAGGAACAATTGGTCAGGTCCAACTCTGGACCAGATGAGATGTGTGAAAGAACATCGTGATTTCTTAGAGAATGAGTTTTGTCCACTTAGAGAGAAAATTAGTTCTGTTCAACAGAGAAGACAATGAATATAGCAAAGTGTAAAAAAAAGTAAGATGATTTCTTAAATTAAAGAAAAATGGTAAAATAAATTAGAAAATGCTAGTTTTGGCATTTAAAAAACTTTAAACCACTGAATGAGAATCTTTTCAAAATTTATTGATGGAATGCTAACAGAGGGAGTTCTTTGTCTAAGGGCTAAAGTTTAGGGGGTTTTTGTTGTAAATTAAAGTATAGGGGTCTTTGTCACTAACCCCATATTACAAGGGGGGTCTTTGTCACTGACCCATAATATAAGGGGGGTTTTTGTAATTTATCCAAAATAATAATAACCTAACTGGGTCAAGCCAAACATCAGCCAAAAATTTCAAAAAAAAAAAAACAAAAATATAATAAATCCCTGAACCTACCCCCCGTTCCTAATTAAATTCTGCCATGTCAAGATAGAGAGAGCCAACAAGGTAAGAGAGAACGAGGGATTTAATATCTAAGGGGAGTGGGGAGGAGAGATATTCCAAAAGTTGACCCAGAGAGAGAGAGAGAGAGAGAGATTTAAGAATGATATTATTAGAAATAGGGCTGTCAAAAGTAGGGGTGGCCATGAGTCAAGCTCTTCACAAGCTATTCGGGCTCGGCTCAGCTCGGTTTTAACCAAGCTTCGAGTCGAGTTCGAGCCCAATTTATAGGCTCGTTTATTAATCGAGTCGAGCTCGAATAGCTACATAATAATAATAAATTATAGAAAATAATATATACTAAAAATATTATACATATAAAATTTTTATTTTTATATATAATAATAACTAATTATTATAATTCTTAATTTTTTTAATATCAAATAAAAAATATTTTATATATATATATATATATATTTTTTATTTTTATAAAACATTTTTCTCAAATCGAGCTTGAGTCAAACCGAGCTCGAGCTTATGAGCTTTTGACTCAAATCGAGCTCGAGCTCAAGGTTCTAACTCGAGCCTTGTACTGCCTTGGTGAGGCTCGAATCCACCCCTATGTCAAAGAACTACAAAAGTATGAAATCCAATCTAACATACGATCTGATTATCTCAGATATGGATTATCTAGTTACATGATCTGATCTGATCATATTTCACCCTATCGTATCTGATTAAAATCAGAAAACGATTTCATTATAATATATAAAATTTATACTCTATACAAATTTACATATAACAAATTCAATATTTCATATTTAATTTTTTATTATACTAGTAAAAAAAGTAGTTAACTTTTTACTTTTTTCTATATTTTAGAAAATGAGGTGGAGTCGGATTAAATCTGAATCTTGTTTGTAAACAGTCTTAATTACAAAGAGTAATAATGGACTTTGTTAGAAAAAATTAAGACATGAAATGGTTTTTATTGTAACTTTTTATGTTTTTAATAACTAAATTCAAAATTAAATAACCACGTGTGAGATATGGGAGGAGAAGGTTTATATTTTTTTTGATAGAGATGAAAGGAATTAAAAGGCAGAAAGACGATTGGTTAAAAAGCCACATGCATGCTTCAAATAAACAAATAAAAGCCAAGTTAATATCATTAAAATGAGAGCTCGAATAGGTTGTTTGATGCAATGATGCCCCAGGTTATATGAGCATCGAATTGTCCTGCTATGATATCAGAATAGCATGATAACTAAAAATTTTAGGCTATGTTTGGTTTGAAGGAAAATGTAAGGAAAGGTAGGGAAACTTTTACAATCCTTGTATTGGTTTCTTTGTCTTTCTCTTTCTTTCCCTACCTTTTTTTTCAAACCAAACATAGCCTTAGGGTCTGCTTTGTTTGTGGGAATAGGGGTTCAGAATTGGAATTGGAATTGGAATGGTCCATTACGATTCCAACTGTTTGGTTGGGTGGAATCGAATATCCCATTCCCAATCCTAGTGGAATGGCATTCCCCCATTTGAAGGAATGGCCATTCCTTCCCCCTCCCATGGGAATGAGAATCTATTCCATCCAATTCTGATTCCAATTCCAACTCTAGTCTGAACTAGACAGGTAAAAGAAATAGGCCATTCTAACTCTGACTGTGAACCAAATGGATCCTTATAACCAATCAACCTGTATCATAAAAGTGATAACCAATCAAATGGGTTGAGAGGGGTGTTTGGTCAAAGCTATTCCTGTGCCTTTCCATCAGCATCAGAGGTTTATCCGTAAATTTAGATATGTGGTGATAGAGTCTCATTGTATCTAAATACTTCATGCGTGCAAGTACAAAAGAGGAACCAATTGGAAATTTGTTAATAGATTGATTAAAGTACCGTAACGTAATAACAAACATATCATTCACAAGTCATTAGGATTCATCAGAAAATTAAATTGTTTTCCTTGTTTCCACAATTTTAAGGATAGTGATTAAGGAAAAGGGTTGACTAATTGGGTGATGACCACCTTTTGGATGTGACCTCTCCGATCATCAGATTCCGAAACCGTTTTATGGGCTTTATGTTCACTCTCCAGCCCACATCATACCATACCTTTTTTATGGCCTATATGTTCATGTAAGCATCCAGTATCTTTGCCATTTTCTTTTTATCTTAGGGGCCGTTTAGCATGTCTTTTTAGGAAGATCTTCTAATAGTTCTGACAGTTAAAAGATGTATTGAACTTTTGCATGAAGATTTGAGTAGCCCGAAGCTAGTTTGGCTACCATGCGTCTTTCCGTGCATCTTTCCGTATCTTTCAATGCGAGAATAAAATGAGAAAGACACAAAAAGCTCCATTTAAAACTTCCCAAAATCAATCCAAAATGGGCAAAGTCTGTCCAACTTGTAAACAGCCAAAAGACTGCACAGAAAAATGCGCCAAACATGGCCTTATATACTGCAACCCGATAAGGGTTTTGAGTCTTTCGGCTTTTGACACTTGCATGGGCTTTTTGGATAGATCTAGCCTTTTGAAGATGATTTTGTGCAACATGTGGGCCCAATTTGGGCGCCCATCAAGCTGTCATGTAGAAAAATTTCAGAAAGTTCCCTAGGAGATATTTTATGATGTCTAATTCCTTCTAACTTACATAAACTCTTGCAAACATAACAGATACATAAACTGTTGATTACTTGGTCCAATGAACTGAACCAATTTTCTATTTCCTGCTTGCAGTTGAAGGGACTGCTTATTTATGGCGTTTGGTGGAAGTTGCTTGCAAGAAAAATGGAAATACAAAAAAAGAAATAAAAAAAAATCTAACCACCTATAAATCATTGCCTGGCATATTAAATAACAGATTAAGCCACATAATTAAAAATTGCTCTAATTACTCAAACCCTAAGGCTACGTTTGGTTTAATAGAAAAACAGAAAGTTAAGGGGGAAGTTCATAAGGAATTTCATGCAAATCTTTAGGAACTTCCCCTTATTTTTCTGTTAATTTCTCCCTTATTTTCTATCAAACCAAACAAGATATATAAGCTATTAGAATAGCCCGGCCGTGGCTTGTCTATCAGTCTTTATTTTGGTAATCCACTTTGCCTTCTCTTGGAAAGACTAGTAGTATCTTTTTATAAAAACAAGAGGAGGACTATTATATACATGAAATATATATGGAAGACTGAAAGCAAATTTCTAATATGAAAGCTAACTGATGACAATTTTGTTCTTGTGATGTTTATCTAAGAAAGCTCTTTATTATTTGATCCCTAGTATTTAATTAATTCTAATTAAAAACATTATTAAATTTACAGAACTATTTTATTTAACAATAGAGGAAGTATTCATGCACTAGATGTTTCGTGCTAGAAGGCTATAATGTATTACAAAAGTTACAACATTCTTTCTCTCTCTCTCTAGATCTCCTTCTTCTATTTATATATGGCAGTTAGCAGCATAGAAGAACAACAACAATAATAATACCATAAAGACTACTACATCATTGATTTTTCTGTACAAGGGTGCAACTGCAATGGAGGGCCTGAAAACTAAGTTGATAGTTATATGCATCTTAAGGGTCTTGTCCATGTGCAACCAGAGTTTAGGCATCCCTGGTGAATACTCCATCATGGGTTACGATTTTGTGGGATATGATCTTGATGACATAGAAGAGGGAGTTGCGTTAATCTTCGAACGATGGACAGAGAAACATGGCAAGGTCTATACAAGCACAGAAGAGAAGGATAGGAGATTCAAGATCTTTCAGAGCAACCTAGCCTACATCATCAACTGGAACTCCAAGAGAAGTCCAACTGATCACACTATGGGACTCAACCAATTTTCAGACATGAGTTTCGAGGAGTTCAGTAATGTTCGTCTTTCCAGTGTCAATCCCACAGAGAGCCTGTTGGAGACTATTTCAAAGGGAGTGAAGACGACATGTACACATCCATCATCGTTTGATTGGAGGAGCCAGGGAGTTGTAACCCCAGTTAAAAATCAAGGAGCTTGCGGTAAGCATCTTGATATATATAAGTGCCATTTAATTCTGTTATTTGCAAATAACATTTGGTTTTGATTAGTTTTCAATCTTTGAATATTGGTAGGGAGTTGTTGGGCATTCTCTGCAACGGGAGCCATTGAGGGAATAAATGCCATAGTCACAGGAAATCTTACAAGCCTCTCAGAACAAGAACTCGTGGACTGTGACAAAACCAGCTATGGTTGTAATGGAGGTTGGACGAATAAAGCATTTCAGTGGGTCATCGATAATGGCGGTATAGCCACTGAATCCCAATACTCTTATACTGCCAAAGATGGAGTTTGCAACAGCAGTGCGGTTAGAATTCTTTCCGAGCACTTGTTCTAATTCTGATTTAAGTTGTTGCTACACCAAATATAAGAGTAAAATTTAACCCCTCCCTTAAATCTCTGTTTGGATAAACTTTTGCTTTTGAACCTTGGGCTGTGAATACAAAAAATGAGCATTTGGCATAGCCACCGAATTCCAATATCCTTACACAAAGAAATGTGGAATTTACAACAGTAGTGCAGACAGAATTCTTTTGAAGCACCTGTTGTAAATCTGGTTAAAACTATTGCTGCCAAATATAAGCCTAGAATTGAACCCCTCTCTCCCTTAAGCCCTGCTTGCATGGATAAGCTTTTGCTTTTGAACTCTATGAGATACAAAAATGAGACAAAGTATTTTTGACCAAACCATGGAGCCCAAAACTTTGTGCTTTTGGACTCAAAAGCACAAAGTCTGAAGCTTACCCAAACCCAACTAAATCTGTATTGAGTCTGTTTCTTGATTATTAATTATATATTATGGTAGTGTTTCTTTAGAACCACCCTTTTTCAAATTAAACTAAAGCCCATCTTTTGTTGTTCATTTGAAATTCAATATGATATATAGGTGAAAGCAGTAAAGATCGATGGGTATCAATGGGCTGGCAGAGATGAGGAATCCCTCCTTTGTGCAGTCACTCAACAACCAGTCAGTGTATCAATTTTGGTTGTACAGGATTTTTATCAATACACAAGTGTAAGTGAACTAGCCAGTTTAATGATCTGTCTATTTTCAAGGACACAATATTTTCTATTCATTTTACTGAGGTGACTAACAAACAGAAATATATCAATCAATCTGCAGGGGATCTACAGTGGAAAAAGTTGCCCAACAGACCAACCAGGAAATGTAAATCATGCAGTTTTGATAGTGGGTTATGGAACCTCGGCAGATGGAATAGATTACTGGGTTGTGAAGAACTCATGGGGACCTTCCTGGGGGAAGTTGGGTGGATACGTGTTGATTCAGAGAAACTCTGGATTGATATATGGAGTATGTAACATAAATGCTTGGCCTGTCTATCCCACCAAAAATTCCATTTAATCACCCAACTTAAGGCAAGAAGAAATAGTGCCCCAATCTTTGATTACTGTTGTAATGTTGTTAGTGCAGCTTCCTGCTTTCCTTAATTCCTTTGTTTGACATTCTGATTGAAGAAAGGAAATTAAAGCAGGGCTTTTGTGAATAAGTTTTGCACTAGAAAATCTGCTGTTTCACACCATTTGATTGTTGTTCTAGAATGCAACAATAATTGTAATTTGTGATCTTTTCGGAATAAAAATACAATAATATAATTTGTTAATTGTAATTTTCCTTCCCCATTTATTTCATGCTCACTTTTCTTCTGTCTAGTTTTATTATTAAATAATCAATAGATAGCTAGTCATCTCTCCAATTCCCTATATAGGGAAAGTTCAATTTGCTCAAGCCACAAACTCAATTGGTAATTTTTTTTATCTACATTTGCTTCTATATAAAAGAAAAATAGCTTTTCTTTTTGAAGGGGGATGTGGGTTTAACGTTTATATAAATGAAAATGGATTACAGAATAATCTACAGTTTTCTTTCAATTTATTTTGTTTATATTCTAGTTGTTAGTGTGGAAATATAGTGACAAAAAGTGTAATATAACAAATAAAGAAGGTTGCAAAGTTCTATTAGCTTGAGGATAGTAGTTGAAGAAAAAAAATAATGGCTAATATGAAGTTTGACATTTGGCCATCTTATCTATTCCTTTTAAGAATACGCCCACAATAGTTTATAATTTTTTAGGGCAAATTACAAACACCCCTTAAACCCCTTCCGTTAGGATTCTATCAATTAACTTTGAAAAAGATACCCATTGTACTGTTTAAAATTTTTAAAATCCCCAATCTACCCTTTTTCTTATTTATTTGAACAGTTTATGATTTAGTTAGTTTTGTAAATATAATATTGAGTTGTACCATCATAGCAATTTGACAACAACTATGGTGTCTTCATTATATATTCATCAAAGCAAGAATTTTTTTCTTGTTTTCCACTATAATTCAAGATGCTATCGGAAATTTTCCTTTTCTATTGATTTTTGCCAGAATTTTTTTCCTTATTCGATGATGGTGTAACAGAGAGTTCTTCACCAATTAGATGGTAGAAGTATTTTCCAGCAAGAAGCAACGAAGGAGCAACAAGAGATACTTTTGGGTTAGGGTTTAAGCAAAAATAGGTGAGAAAAAGAAAATAACAAAAGTTAAGATGAATATTTTGATAATTTAACACCTCCCATCATCTCCCTTAATGGCTAGGGGGTATTTGTCACCGACCCCACGGTACCAGAGGGGGTCTTTAATTTACCCCCTTTTGAATGAACATAGTAAAACAAAATTTGTGAGGAATAGCAAAAAAGCATAGTAAAACAAAATCTCATATAGAAAATGTCCATATAAAATAAATACTCTAATATAATAGAAGAGTCCATGATATTTCATATTTTTCAAATATTTAACCCTTTATTTTTATTTATGTCAAATATTAGAAAGAACACTATGACTAAAATATCAAATTTCTCTCCAAATTTACCATGTTTCATCAAATGGAGTGTAAATTCCAGTTCAGGGTAAATTTGCACTCTGCTTCACTTTTGTCTGTGTTTGGCAACATTACATTTTTGCATTAACAAATGACAGACCAATGCATATTTACATTGATAATAAGATGTAAAAGTACATCAATAAAAAAGAAGTAAATTTGCATTCAAGTGGGTTATTGATAAAAAAAAAGCATATACTTTATTGGAATTCGTGTTTGTATCCATTACAGCTAAAAATCTGTTTGGTAAAAAAGTAAATTTCTCAATGCAAAACTAACCTAACTTTACAATTTATATAAACCATTTTACACTCTACATATTTGCATCGTTTCCAAATACAGACTTAGGAAAAAATCTCAACACAAATTGCTTATGACAGAGCAACCATAACTTACTAACACCACAGTCCAGCTCAATTGTGACATACCATGAAGAAACATTGACCATTAATGGGGAAAAAAGAATTGCCTACGACAGAGAACTCATAACTTATCAAGATTACCATCTAACCCAATTATGCTTCAAAGAGACTCGCAATTAAAATTCTAAAATACATTTAATTTACCCAATTCAAATGCAACAAAAGATAAGGAACAATTTTCCATTAACAAAGATAAGGGCTTCAATATAAAACTTTAAGCTCAAATATATTGAATTCATTTGATGTAGTCTAGTGGTGGGGGGGTCATCTTATGCAGTCCAAACAAGAGGCGCCCTATAAACTAGTAATGAATATGGCCTTGAAAACCTTATATAGAAAGGTTATGAGAAATAGTTAGGGGGGAAGGGGGGTGCAATATTCACTTTGGTCCAATAAATAAGCATATCACATATCTCTTTGTTTATTAAATTAGTGGGGCTAATTACTCTCTATTCAATTCGTACTACAATATTTTATAGGGGAAATACTCAAAAAAGGCTTTCAATCTTCAAGGTATTCGATATCTCTCTTCATTTCCATGTACCCATTTTCTTTCCAATTAACAGCCCATGAATTATTTATGAGCCAATATTTTACCCCTTTGTTGATTGTACCATATAATACAATGATTTAGCAATTTTTATTTAACTTATATCTACGCCTCTCCAAAGATAAGTGATAACCCATATCACCTTTGTACCATAGAAAAAAAAATCAAAATATACTATAGTGGCCACTTCCTTTCTATGGTCCTTAATAATGCCTTTTTGTCACATGATTGAACGCGTCTGTAACCCCTAATGGCTAGTTTTTCCTTTATATGGGTAATTGTCTTCTTATATATGTCTCCATTATTTATTATAAGTTTGAGCTTGGCCAAGCCAAATATATTGCTATTCAAATTTGACTCGATAGAAAAGCATAAGGTTCGAGTTTGGAGCTCGAGCTCAACAATGAACTAAGCTCCATATAAAAATAAAAAAGTCACATGTAAAAATTATACTAAAATATTAAAATCTGCCCTATACTTTGCATTTTATTAAAACACCCTTCTAGTTTACAATCTATTTATTTAATTGACCTTCCACTATTGGTGATAGTGAAAAATGACAGTTTTGACCTTAATGTCCATTTGAATAAATTTAATAAAAAGAAAATAAAAATGAAAATACCATTTTTTGCCCTAATAAGACATGAGTAAACATTCTATTTGGCTCTATTTGTTCAATTTTGTTCTCTATACGAAAAAGTGTTAAGGGTAATTTTGGAATACACAATTATGGGCCCATGCCCTTGAACATTTTCCACTCACTTTAGGTGATCATATTACTATTTTCAGATGGAAAAATAAACACTTCTTAGTGAAAAGTTTAGTAAATAAATAGGTTGCAAACTATAAGGGGTATTTTAATAAAATAAAAACTATAGGGTAGACTTGGGTAAATGATCCAAATATTATATATATATATATATATATACACACACTTATAAGAATTAACCCATTTGGAAGGGAGGAGTTATCTATACATGTTAGCTCTGTATACATATACATATATATATACTAAAAGGAAAGGTGTACAACCAAATTGGTGAGAGTTAGCATTTACAATATGTTACAATCACTAGGCCTGACATTTCTTACTCCATCAACAAAGATTGCAGATTTCTTCATTCACCAACAGATGCTCACTAGTCTGCTGTCAAAAAGATTCTTCAATACCTTAAGGTTATGTTTGTATAGGTTTCTCTACCTTTTCCTTCTTTTCCCTACTTTTTCCTTCAAACCAAATACAGCCTAAGGGAACAATGGTTGTTGACTTGTTAGACTTCACTTCACTCCCTCATCTTCTCTCCACCTGCGTGCCTATAATGATGCTGACTAGGTGGGGTGTCTAGACAATTGTAAATCCATTGAAAAATACTATGTGTATTTGGGATCCAATCTCATTGCACGGAGTGCAAGAAAACAAGTTATAATAGCCCACTCAAGCACAAAAGCTGAGTTCAAAGTATTAGCAAACTTAGTGATGGAGTTGTCATGGATTCAATCTCTCTTGGCCGATTTGGGATTCTCCTCTAAATGTACCCCCGGTTGCATGGTGTGGTGACATTGGGGCAACATGTTTATCTTCTCATTTAGTGTAGAAGTTGATTTCCACTTCTTACGTGATTTAATTAGAAAAAAGAAGCTAGTGGTAAAGTTCATCTCCTTAGAGGATCAAGTTGATGATATTCTCACCAAGGCATCTCACTCCTCGATTTCTCCATCTTTGTTCTAAGATACATGTAATTTCCAAGTCATTTTGTTTGAGGATGCATATTGGGGATAAAGATGCAGTTACGTAACCCATCAGTTCCCTTTCCCTACGTAGCACTGTCGATATATCAGCAAACTCATCTTATCATCTTATTATCGTCAACTTATCTATATATATACAGGATGCACGGGATTTATTAAGCAAAATCTAAATAATAGAAAATGCCATTTTCTAAAATACCCCTTACATTTTCATGGATTTACTAAAATCTACCATATAATTAGCATTTTACTAAAACACAACTTATAATTTGCAATGGATTTAATCAATTGTAAATTATAATGTTGACCCTAATTTAATCAATCTTCCAATAGATGAGAATGGAAAATGACAATGTTGACCCTAATTAGAAATTGCAACGGGGCGGGGATCATAATCCCCATCCCCAACCCCGATTATAAAAGTAACCCCGTCCTCGATCCCCAACGGGGATGGGTTCCCGTGGGGACCTGAATCCCCGAAATTTTTTATATATAACAGTATTTATTTGAAAAATAAATTTACTTAAAATAAACAAATATTTTAAAATATAAATAATATAATAATATATATTTAATATATATATATATAATATAAATAATATATATATATATGCATAATCGGGGTTAGGGCGGGGCTGGGACCTCAATTCCCATCCTCGACCCCGACCACGATCAGGGATTCTTATTAATCCTCGTCCCCGTCCCCGCCCCGCCTAAACAATTCCCATCCCCGACTCCATCGGATCAGGGAAGTCGGGTCCCTGCTGGGGATGGGGAAAATTGCCATCCCTAACCCTAATGTTCATTTAAATAAATTTAATTAAAAGAAAATAAAAATAAAAAATACCATTTCCGCCCTTAATAAGCCACAGGTAACCACTCTATTGGCTATATTTGGTCAATTTTGTTTTTATACAAAAAAGTGTTAAGGGTATTTTTGGAATAAAAAATAATGGGCCTAATGGCAAAAAAAAACACTCCTTAATGAAAGGTTGATTAAGTAAATAAGTTGTAAAATATATGGGATGCTTTAGTAAAATGAAAACTATAAAGTGTGTATGAATGACAACGGGATGGGGATCATATTCCCCGTCCCCAACCCCGATTCTAAAATTAACCCCCACCCCCGATCCCCGACGGGGATGGATTCCTCGTGGGGACCTGAATCCCAAAATGTATTCAGATAATAGTATTATTTTTAATAAATAAAATTTTAAATTAGAAATAATGTTTTAAATATGTTTTGATATATATATATATATATATATATATATATATATATAATTGGGGTCGGGGTGGGGCAGGGACCTCAATCCCCATCCCCAGCCCCATCGAGTCGAGGAAGTCGAGTCCCCGTCGGGGATGGGGAAATTGCCATCCCTAAAGGTGTGTTCTAGTAAATGACCCTAATAGAAACACATAAGAATAGGCAATTGTTTTATATTTTCAACTTTTTAAATAATTAATAATTAATCATATTTTATATACTATTTTTAATATAATTTTTATAATACAAAAATAACAATAATTAATTTTAGTTAGGTATATTCATCGAACTGATGAAACTGACCAACCCAATTAACTTGGCCCAAGTTGGTTGGTTTTTCTAGTATTTGAGGTAGGCTTTGATTAAAAAATTTCCCAATTCGACCAAATTGGATCAGTTTCACATTGGCCATTTATAAACCGACCAAAATCGAATGACCTAACCATGGATATATATTAATATTCTATATTTTAAATATAATTTTTAATTTGGAAAGTGGAAATTTTCCCATGTTTCTTAGTCTAAAATGTGTTATATCATAAATCTAATTTTTTAATAATTGCACTATAATTTTTAAAATTTAATTTAATTTTTAAGTTTAAATCTTTTGAATCGATTGGTCAAACGAAAAAATCGACCCAAACTGGTACAATTTGAGTGGGTCAATTTTCACAAAAGATTAGTCGGTTTCAGCTAACCAACTCCCTAACCTGACCAAGTCAATTTGGTTGGCAAATAGCTTACAACCGAACTGAACCAACTCATGAACACTCATAATTTCATCTAAATTAGTAGTATTATCTCTGATACATAACAATAGTTTAATCTCCAATAAATATTGAAAATTTATAGCAAAAATACACAATTATTGAAAGTATATTGATAATGAAAAATAATAGTGTAATATCTAATAAATATTAATCAATAACTTATAAAAATATAATAAATACAATAAATTAAATTTAAGAATTTCAATAATAGTAATTTAATCTCCAATAATTATTGACAAATTTCTATTAAATAAAAAACAAAATAAATTTATACATAATCATTGAAAATACATTTATCACAAAAAATAATAAATATTAATTTTAGTATATATAATTATATAATAAATATAGATTAAGAGTTTAAAATTATTATTAATAAATATTATCTTTTTAAAGTTATTTTCTTGAATTATTACTTGATATAAGTGAAATTAATTATTTACAATATTATGTAAAAGTATTAAATTTATATTCATTTAAATATATTTTTATAATTATTTTTCTTCTTTTTAGAATTTTTTAAAATTTATTACATAATTTCTTTATTTTAACTATTTAAAATCTAGTTATGTTAAATATTTTGTTACTCAAAATATTTAGTTAATTAAATACTTAAATAATATGTAAAATACTTAAATTTTAAGATATTAATTATTTATTGAATTTAATTATCCATAAAGTCATAATTTATACTATTATTACATAATTTCATTATTATTTTTCTATTATATTAAATTATTATTAATTTCAATATTATGTTATAATTATTTTTCTACTTTGAAGAATTTTTTTCATTTGATTACATAATTTCGTTATTTTAACTATTTAAAATCTAGTTATGATAAATATTTAGTTATTTAAATATTTAAATAATCTCTAAAATGTTTAAAATTTTTTGTTATTTGAATTTTATTTATTTAAAGCTATTACATATTATTAAATATTTAAAAATCATTTATATTGATAATCCGGAAAAACATAATTTAAATTGTTAGTACATAAATTCGTGATATATTTTGTAAAAATATAAAATTATTTTTTTTGTGTTTTTAAAGATTATTTTAAAGTTATTATATAATTTTTTTATAGTATTTAAATGATTATTAATTTTTTTAATCCGAACTTTCTTTAGACAAATATAGATAAAAAGTAGGGGAGATGATAAATAGGAAATAGAGATAATTTAGGAGAGAAATTCTCTACTAAATTAGAGATAATTTTGGAGATAAAAAATGGGAATTAGAGATAATTTTGGAGATAAAAAATGGGAATTAGAGATAATTTTGGAGATAAAAAATGGGAATTAGAGATAATTTTGGAGAAAGTGGGGGAGGTAGTTTAGGAGAAATTTTAAAAGAGATTATTTAGCTTATTGGGAAAGTGCATCTCATTGGTTGTCTTGAAAATGACATGGATTCAAAAAAATAAAAAATTCAAAAAAAAAGTTTCTTGACTGCTTTGTTTTATATAGATAGATAGATAGATAGATAGATACTTGGTTATCTGTTTGTTTCCTCACTCAAGTATAATTCTACATTATCATAGAAACTATTTCTACTATAAATACAACATAAGTTCTAGTGCCATTATTACCAAACCTCATTTACAATTTTTGTATCTTGAGTTGACTTTTGCTATTATTCTAAGTGATACTCTCACCTAATGAGGCTGCATATCAACTTAATTATCAAGTCAAATAGTAATATAATTATATTCATATATCAATGCTACTATTCCAAAAAAGTGCATATCGAACATTGTTTATCATAAAAATTTATTTCCATCCTGAACAACTCTACTACATACCGGTCCTTCTTAATTAGATGCCCTCCTTTTTCCCTACATTGTATATATATTTTTTATTTTTCATAATCTGATATTTGAAATGCACAAAACTTTAGGCTGTGTTTGGAACTGATGCAAATGGAATGTAAATCCTGGTTTAGGGTAAATTTGCACTTTGGTTCACTTTTGTTTGTGTTTGGCAACATTACATTTATACATTGACAAATGACAGACCAATGCATATTTACATTGATAATAAGATTTAAAAGTACATCAACAAAAAAGAAGTAAATTTGCATTCAAGTGGGCTTTGATAAAAAAACATATGCTTTATTGAAATTCATGAAATTCATGTTTGTATCCATTACAGCTAAAAGTCTGTTTGGTAAGAAGGTAAATTTGTTAGTGCAAAACTAACCCAACTTTACAATTTATATTAACCGTTTTACACTCTACATATTTGCATTGTTTCCAAATGCAGCCTTACATTTTCTATTTGACTATCATGTATTGAGAGAGAAAATGTGACACATTAAGATACAGATTGGCACATGAGAATGGTGGATGCATGTTTCAATACCCAACTCCAATAACAACATGAGAATGGGAGCTACAGCCACGTGTGCAGATCATGCTTTGGAAATTCGGAAAGGTGTGGTCTTAAGAAATGTCCTTTATGTGGCAATAATGCCCCCAAGCAAAAAATCCATTTTCTAATAAAATGGCATACCTAGTCTATATAGCACCATTTTCTTGAAAAATGGTGTTGGAGAAATGGTATTGGTTTCAAACACTGCCGCCCAAATCTCTTTATTCTAGGGCCCTGTTTTTATGGGAAAGTGAGAGAATAGAGGAGAATTGGAGATAATTTAGAAGTTCCTATAAATCAAGAGTATAAATAGGTGGGATTCTTGTGATGGAAAAGCAGAGGTAATGAGGTGACAACTTGAAAGCATCATGAATGGTATTTTGAGGAAAGAGAGGCAATCAAGAAGAAGCCTCGGTTGGGGAAGGAGAGAGGAGAGACCATCTGATTTGGCCAATTTTTGTTTTAATATATAGTAATAGATATATAGTATTTATAGATTGCCAAGAAATGGTTTTGACTTCTCTGATTTGCAACAATTAACGGATTTCAATTTAGATGGATCTTGCGTTTTGGAGATGATTTTGTACAACATGTGGGATCTTATTAGACCCCCATCATGCTATCATGCAGAAGATTTTCAAAGACTTAAGGGCTAGGCTATCGATATTTATGATCTCTAATTTCTTCTAACTTACACAAACTCTTGCAAATTACACACTATAGACACATAAACTATTTGATAGCTTGTCCTCTCTATACATTTATTCCCAAAAGGAATATTAGGGCCCGTTTGACAAGTTTTTTTAGAAGATCTTTTTGTAGTTCTGATAGTCAATAAACGCATTGAGCTTTTGACATGAGATCTGGGCAGTCCAAAGACTGTTTGGCAGATGTACGTCTTTCCGTGCGAGGTTAAAACGTGAAAAACCCGAGAAACTTCATTTGGAGCTTCCCAAAATCAGCCCAAAATGGACTTCGCACGTCTTTTCAGTGCCGCATCTTTTAGCGGCTAAATTTTTCACATGCCAAACAAGAATAGACCGATTTTTAATCTTCCCAATTTATAAACAGCCGAAAGACCGTATAAAAAGACGCACCAAATGGCGACTTACTTAATTCAAACCATAAATTTGATCCAATGAGCTGAACATTTTTTTTTTCTTCTCGCAGTTTATTAAGGGGCTCTCTCTCTCTCTCTATTATATATATTGGTGGTATACAAGTTGCGTGCAAGAAAAATGGAAATACAAAAACAAATTAAAAAAATTGTGACCACCTGGGCTAATGTCCGATATTGCAATGATAGAGAGAGCCTTAATCTGGCTCAATTAAAATACAGATTAAACCACATAATATTAAAAAATTACTCTAACAACTCGAACCCTTTAAAGAAAGATGAATAAAATGTATGAACGCGGTCTATAAGCCTGTGGACTTTCTTTCGGCTATTCTAAGAGAAACCAAAAATGAATAAAATATATAAACGCTATTAGAATAGTTAAGCATCTTCCTCCTCATTGCTTGCCTCTTTGGTTTCTCTTGGAAAGGCTTATAGCAACTTCTTTACGAATACATACAGGAATGTACATGAAAATGGATTAAATGACTTCGGAATTAAATCTTAAATGAGAGGGAGTCCGCGTTCAAAAGCGACTGAGATTTAGATTAGACATGGAAGGTGACAGGAAAGTTCAGGTACCAAATTAATCTAGGTTTCTTTGGTGAATTAAGTGGGCTATAAATAGGAATGGAGACATGGAGAAGCCACCATTCTCTCTGTCCTAAAAGTCAAAATAACAAAGCCCCAACGTACTGTGACGTTCTTGTATAAGAGTCCAATGGATGAATCTAGCAAAGCTAAGAGATCCCTCAATGGCCTTTCTCTTAAGGCAACTGAGAAACAAAAATTGGAGGAGAAAGTAATTAACAAGAAAGAATGGAAGAGAGCAAGAAGGGTGAGCCTCGATGAGCAACGAGACGACGGCGGCGACAAACAAGGCGAGTTGAATGCATTAGAGCTATGCTTGCATGCGACAGTGCTTGGCGAGAATGTGCCGGTGGAGGTGGTGAAGGCGAAGGCAGCCATCATGTGGAAAGTCGAGAAGAAGGTCGACATACAAAGCATTGGTAATGGCTTCTTCTTCATAACCTTTGAGTCTAAGGATGATTACAATTTGGTTCTTGATAAGGGTCCTTGGTTGGTGAATGAAAGATATCTTGTTTTCATGAAATGGAAGCTAGGGTTTAACCCCTTGAAAGCCTGCATTGAGGAGGCAAATGTGTGGGTTAGACTATTGCCTCATCTCCCCCTTGAATTTTCGACCAAAAAGCACCTTAGTCATGTTCTTCGAGATGTTGGTGAAGTGGTGAAACTTGATGAAAACACTGAGAAGTACCCAACCCTCTTTCCCAGAGTTTGTGTCACTATTAATCTTACTAAACAATTGGTGCTGGAGATTCCTATTACTGCAGGTGGACGGGATAGCACGATCAATGTCATGTATGAAAACCTAGATGATGAGCTTTGCATAGGCTGTGGGTACGTTGGTCACAAGCCTTACAACTGCCCAGATATTATTCTTGACGAAGGATGATCATCAGAAGAAGAAGCCTCAACATCAAGTACCTGGCGAACAGGACAAGTACTACAGGACTGCATGGAACCAGAATGGGAAAGACAACATGACGAGCAGGACAAGTAATTGGCGAGCCTGGCGTTCAACCCTAGAGCTCCTCTTCTTGACCTGAGAATGCAGAAGGGGAACAACATTGTGGAAGGAATATTGGGTCCAATCTCAAGCTATCTTTACAGCAATGAGGATCCTAATTTCGATTTTGAATTAGATATTCGACATAATTGAATCAAAGACCGATTATTTAATTATATAATATATAAAATATTTTATATAATTTATATATATAATAATTAAGTTATATAAATAATTTATATATTTATATATTTTATATCAATAAAATATTTATTTTATATATTTATTAATTATCTAAAATAATCAATTAATCAAATTCGAATCAAATTGGATATTTGAATATTTAATCGGATTCAAATTCAGATATTAATTTTCAATATCCATCAGATATCGAATCGATTTTAGATATCGGATTTTCTAATCAGATTCAAATTTAGATATTGCCTGATCTGATTCAAATTCGATCCGTTTACACCCCGATGCCTAACCCTAAGAGGACAAATCAGGGAGCGGATTGGCTCCTAATGCCATAGTATTTAGGTTCTTATGTATGGAGACTAGGTTCAACTGTAGAGGGTTGGAAAATAGTTAGTTCTCTTTGGATATGAATAGTTTTTTATTGTTGATCCACTGTGGTGGTATCTGGGTGCTATGGAATAAATCTATATCACTATATGTATGATGAATATTTTATGCTATAATGATAGATTAGTGCACTGTTTAGTTAATGACCTTGCGTTAAATTCATCAAATTGGGGTTGTGCACCTTTGTTTATACTCCTCCTAACTCCTAAGAAATCTGATCAGTCCATGGTGTGGCAATTAGGGGTGGCAATTTTTCACCCAATCCGCTGAACCCACTCAATATCTAACCCACCCAATCCGCTCATTTACTTGGCGGGTTGTGTGATCAACCCATCATCCAACCTGCCCATTTAAATGGGTTGGGTTGTGGATAACCATTGGGTTAACCATTACAGACATAAGTATTAATTCTTTAGCCTTTTTTTTTTTAATTTTCTTCATTTGAATTAAATAATTTATAATTAATGTATTAATTTTCTATTAATTATTGACTAAATTTAGTTTTGTCTTGAATCAACACACTTCACCCAACATAAATCCAAATCAATTTGACTCAAATTTGGACCAGTTCAATGCGGTCTGACCCAATCCAATATACCGATCCGGGTTGACTCAAATCCAAAATAGACCCCGGGCAGGATGGTTTGGTACCACTTGCTCTACCCGGTTTGGGTTGTCCGGTCAAACCAACATTCACATAGCCCGTCCCGACCCGACACAAGCCGATTCGGGTCGGTCCGAACCCGAAACGTTTTCAGGTGGGATGGTTCGGTGTCTGCGTGCTTTGTCCGGTCTGGACCATCCAATTGACCAATATCCACACACGCGACCCGATTTACTTATGCTAACCCGCTTTTGGGTCAGTTAGTTCGGTCCCAAACCCGTGCACAAACTTGATATGGTCTGGTCCAAGTCAATCCACCATTGACTGAACCGGTCCGGTCCGGTCCGACCAGACCGATCCAGATCTAAATGGTTCAATCACTCTTGATGTGATTAGCTCGAAGATAATCCAATTAGATAGTTTAAGTTGGTCTGACCGGTCTGTACCTAAGTGGTTCGATCAAACCCAAAATCCAAACATAATCAAACGGCTTCGCCGCTTGTGTAAAAATAACATGCATGTAATGTGATTTGAACTTTCACCATTTGTGTAAATAGTAACTACAATTACCACTATGCTATGACAAACTTATTTGTTAAGAGAGAGCTTGTTTTTTAAGTCTATAAATATAAGATTAATGGGTTTGGGCGGGTTGGATTGGGTTAAAGTGGGTTTGGGTTTAACCCAACCCATTTAATATTATATAACTGGGTCATTAATGGGTTGGCGGGTTAGATGAGTTGGGTTGAAGCTCAACCCAAACCAAGCCCAACCCAACCCGCCCAATTGCCACCACTAGTGGCAATGGATTAGAGACATGGCTGTTAATATTAAATTATTAATGGGCCTTGGTGCAATAAGTTCATGCCATGATAAACATCTATATCTATACTACTTTAAAAAGCACGAATGACCTCAAGAATATTTCTGTATTTTTTGAGGACAAAATTTATCCCTTTATATTTAAATTTATTGATAAAAGTAGTTGGCTATTGATATTAAATGAGTTGAAAAAAGGTAATTTTAAGATATTCAATGCATTCAATTACCTCTCATTAAATTCAACATTTAAGTTATTAATTGGCATTCGTGTTCATTGAATTATGTATTTAAGTCATTTTTGTTTCTTCTCATCATTAAGTTCTATTAATTAAATCCATACTTAATAAATCAATAATTCCAATAACATAAAAGCTTATACTTTTAAAATCTACTTAGAAAAAATAGTGTTTTCATCTAAGTGGTGGTAAGAAATTAAACCATTTTGGGTCAAATGGGTCAGTCCATGTTGTCACGATTAAATAATAAAATGAAAAAAAATAAAATTAAAAAAATTGAGAACATTTTTAACACACATATTAAACAATAATAAGTATGATAAATAAGAAATGTTTTTATTAATGATGGAAATGAAATGTAAATTTTAAAACCAATTGGAAATAAAAATATTTTCCTATTCTCTCTCATTAAATCCTATATTTAAGATATATTTTTCTTATCATTAAATTCTTGTAATTAAATCCAAAATATTAATTATAATAGCACAAAAATAAATATTTTGAAAAGTAATTTGAAAACAAAACCATTTTCTTCCCTCCCGGTGGTGGGCAAGAAATTCGACCATTTGGGACCAAATGGATTAATAAATAATGTCATAATTAAATCATAAAAAATAAAATAAAAAAGTATGAAATGTAAGAAGTACTTTTATTAATGATGATAATGGAATGCCGAATTTAAAATGTACCTAGAAATGAAATGATGTCATAGTCAAATAAAAAAAATTTTAAAAATAGAAAATACAAAGAATCACAAAAATTAAAAAAAAAGATAGAGAAAATTTTGGGCACATATTTAATGTTATATATTTATAAAAAATAAAATATTGGAAATGTAATACACAATTTAATGCCAACCTAAAAATCAAACTATTTTTCTTTCTGAGTGGCGGGTTAGTGATTTAGGTTAAATGATATCATAGACAAACAAAAATTAAGTGTGATAAGTAAAAAATATTTTATATAATGTAAATGAAATATATAATTTAAAGGGAAAATTATAGTTAAAGCTGGTTTTACATTTAAAATTAGGTTGCAGGTTGGTCTAGAAACCAACAAAACTCTGACAATCAATTCTACATTTCAAATTATAAAAACTCCCACCATGTTATTGGAGGCTTATGTGGTTGTTGCCAATATGGGATTCTTAATCCATGTCGAACACAACAAAAAGCCTATACTGAAAATAGGTTTCAGTTTCTCTCCCACTCCCTCTGTCTCTCGATCTCCCTCCCTTCTCTCTCACTCTCATAGTTATCTCTCGATCTCCCACTCTCTCAACTTCAGTCTATAGACAAATCAAAACCTCCCCCTCTCTCTCAATCTATTGTTCTCCCTCACTCTCCTTCTCAGTCAATATCTCATTCTCCCTTAATCTCTATCGTTCTCCCTCAGTCTTTCTCCCACTCCCACTCTCGTTCTTTTTTTATTTTCTTACAAACTTATACAATACTAATTAGACCGTATAAAAGAACTAAACGGAGCAATCACTTGTACAATCAAGTTGGTGTAAATTTCATAGCCAAGACTTTCTTGTGAATTTTTATCAAATTGGTGTAATGATTTTTGAACCATACTGATGAAGGAAGATTTGGCCCGACCTCGTAACCACTCAACATGTGGAAAGGCAGCAACTCGGCACAACAGTACGCCCAAGGCGCGAGCTCCAAAAAGAGGAACCCGTGGTCCGAACTCCCCACAAGGAGCCCGAGCTCTCCCTTGGACCCCGAGCCTTACAAACACAAAGGGCAGTAACCCAAACTGGCCCGCCCCATGGCAGTTCAGGCCACACCTCTATCTGAACTCAAGACTTCACACCACTCCAGCACTTCACCTCCAGGATGCCAAACTGAACAACCACACCGTACCTGACACCGAAGGGGTCCGTATCCTGGGGCAGCGCACCTGACTGACTTGGGATCTGACGCTTGACAGCCGTACTTCAATGGCCACTTGCCACCGCCACCTGCCACTGCCATCTCCAGTTATAGAGACGGCTCCGACAAAGAGAGCAGTGGCGGTTTTGCCCCAGTAGAGGTGATCATACCCGACCTGACAGAAGCTTAGGAGTGAGTGCGCAAAGTGGTTATAAAAGGCTCTCTACCCCCCAAAACAAGGTATGTGAACTTTGCGCCATCTGGTTTTATCTTGCCTTTGAGGAAACACTAACTTGAGCTTCGGAGCATTCTCACCAGGTTCCTCCCTGGAGATTACTCACTTTCTCCCCCGTTTCAGGCACCTTGTGCTCTAGCCCGAGGCAAGATCGTTGACAGCTAGGACCGGCCGGATTGCGCACCATCAATTGGCGCCGTCTATGGGAACGCTTCTAAAAGCCTCCCTCTAAAACTCTCATAACCCCTTTTTCCAAAAAACCCCAACACTCATGGCTTCTTCTAGCAATGCCGGACGTGGCACGGAGATGAACACCACCGGGGAACAATTTCAAGTCCCCGTGGTGTGCATCAGACAGTTCACCATCCCCCTTCCGGTGGATGGGATCCCCAGCCTGAATGCGCCACGAACAGTGGTGCCCATAAACCTTCCCGCCATGAACGTCCCCTTTCCTCTCCCTATCGAAACAACCTTTACCGAACCAACTGCTGTCCCCCTGGCGACTAGCCAGAACCAGTTTGATGACCGAATGCAATGCATGCGGGCAATGCAAGCCCAAATGCAACAATTCCAACAGCATCAACTCCAGCAGCACCAAGTATTGCACCACATCTCTCAGTATCACTATCAGTAGCAGTTCCCCCAACTGCCTCTGAACCAACCACAGCTTCCACCCTCGGCACCCTGCTCCAAAGCCGGTTAAGCCCTCCCCTTAGGGTGGACGCCATCACCGAGGAGCAGCCTCCCAACTTCAGAACCCCCCCAAGAGCCAGGCCTCATCCCCGGGCCGAGGGGAAAGAAAAATCACCTCCGCCTCGCAGCTCGCCAGTGGGTCGGGAACCTCGCCCGCCAAGTCAGTATCTCAGCACTCCAAGTCTGAGCTCCTGTTGACAGAGAATCGATTCAGCGTCCTAACGGCGGACTACCAATAGTCCGGGCCCATCGAGCTCGGCAACACAGTGGCCAGCAGCGCCAGTACCAGGCCCACCCAGCAACGAAGACACCGGCGAAGTCGCCGAACTGCCACCCGTGTCCTGCCTGAGCTCAGAGGTAAAGAAGAGACAAGCTCGGACGAGGTAAAAGCTGCCCCTATTCTCTCAGTTCCTTCCCCCCTCTCATCAGAACTCCTTGCAGTTCCCATGCCCAGAGACTTCAAGCTCCCCCCTTTAGACAAGTATGATGGGTCCTTCGACCCGAACGACCACGTCGATGCCTTCTAGTCCCAAATGCACCTATCTAGGGCTAGTGAATCGTGCATGTGCGTGGCCTTCACCACCACCTTCAGGGGGGTGGGCCGCACTTGGTACAGGGCCCCCGGGTCGATAAGAAGCTGGACCCAGTTCGTGCAGGTCTTCACCGCACACTTCGTTACCAGCAAGCGGTGCCCCAAAACCGAGGAAAGCATCTTCGGAGTAGTCCAGAGGGAAGGAGAATCCATCCGGGGCTACATCAAGCGGTTCAATGATGCGTGCTTGCAGATACCGCGACTGGACCCAGCGGTGCAGCTCGCGGCGAACAAGAGAGGAGTTCAAATGGCACATGGTAGCTAGCCAGCCCACGACCGTAGTCGAATTCCTCAAGCTCACGGATAAGTTCATGAGAACAGAGGAAGAAATCAACCAAAGGATGGAAAGCGGGATCGAGAAAAGGAAGAGGGAAGGCGAGCCCTCTAACCTAGTTGACAGAAGAAAAAACCCGGCCCGGGAGACGAAGCCGAGCCAGCCGTTCCGAGCTCCCTTAGCAGCTCGGACGGACTACACACCCTTAAACACGAGGCGGACCGAGATCTTGATGTCAATCAAAGACGCCCCATACGTAAAATGGCCACCTCGCCTAAAAGGGAACCCAAACGAGAGAAATAAAAACTTGTACTGCAGTTTCCATAGAGGTCACGGTCATAGTATCGAATAGTGTAATAATCTCCGGGACGAGATAGAGGGATTCATCCGTCGCGGGTACTTGAGAAATTTTGTACAGCATAATAATAATAATAAATAATAATAATAATAATAATAATAATAATAATAATAATAATAATAATAAGACAGGTCGGCAAGGGGAGCACGGAAGGGATGCCCCCGAATCCAGCAGCAGGCCAGCCGAACCATCGCAAAGACAACCTCCAGAAGAGAGGCCAGTTCGGGGAACCATCCACGTGATAGTGGGAGGTTCGGTGGTAGCAGGTTATACTTCGGCAGCGGCCCGGATGTCAGTTCGCGAAGCGGCCCGAGAAGAACAGAACCCTCCAAAGAGGCCGAAGACAGAAGAACCGATTTTCTTCACGGAAGACGATGCGCGAGGGGTCCACTACCCCCACAATGACGCGCTTGTCATAAAACTAAGGATCAACGACTTCGAAGTTAGGCGCGTACTTGTGGATTTAGGCAGCTCGGCGGACATCCTCTTCAAGTCGGCGTTTGACCAGCTTCAGTTGCAGAGAAGCGAGTTGAAGCCCGCGAACACTCCTCTGGTGGGCTTCAACGGAGAGGAAGTCAGGCCCCTCGGGAAAATAACAGTACCTGTGGAAGTCAGCACATGGCCTTGTGGGGTCAGACTCAACCACGATTTCTTGGTGGTCGCAACCCCCTCCCCATACAATGCCATAATAGGGCGGCCAATCACGCATGTCCTATGGCCAGTGGTCTCCACCTACTATTTGGCAATGAAGTTCCCTACAGACTTCGGTGTGGGGGTAGCACGGGCCGACCAACTTGAGTCCCGCAAGTGTTATGTTGCCGCCCTGAAGGGAAAAACGAAGGCGGCCGATGACCTCGAACTAGAGCGGCCTACAAAGCAAGGCGAGGAACGAGCTTCGCCCACAGAGGAAACAGTCACAATCCCAACTTTAGCTATGGACCCGGCTCGAACGCTACAGATCGGTGCTTCCGTCCATGAACCTCTACGAACCGAACTGGTGAGTTTCTTACTTCAAAATTTAGATATTTTTGCATGGTCCGCGGCCGATATGCCCGGTAATAACCCCAACCTTATAACTCACAAACTTAATACTGACCCTGTAGTCAGACCCATTAGACAGAAGAAATGCAACTTAGCCCCAAAGCGCTGGAGGGCGGTCGACGAGGAGGTCGAAAAGCTCCTCGAAGCAGACTTCATAAGGGAAGTTCATTACCCAAGCTGGGTAGCCAACCCAGTGCTGGTGAAAAAGGCAAACGGCAAGTGGCGCATGTGCGTCGACTACACCGACCTGAACCGAGCTTGCCCAAAAGACTGCTTCCCCCTCCCCAAAATTGACTGCCTAGTGGACGTGACCTCAGGACATGAGTTGTTAAGCTTCTTGGACGCCTACTCCGGCTACAACCAAATCAGGATGGACCAGCCCGATGAGGAGAAAACCACCTTCATAACCGAGTTCGGCCTGTACTGCTACAAGGTCATGCCCTTCAGACTGAAGAATGCTAGGGCGACCTTCCAAAGACTTGTGAATAAGCTCTTTCGGCCCTTAATTGGCACGAAAATAGAATGTTATGTAGACGACATGGTCGTCAAGACATAGTTTTCACAGGAATTAATACAAGACTTAGATTTTGTCTTCCAAATTCTGCATCAATTTAGCATGAAACTGAACCCAAACAAGTGTGTCTTCGGTGTCACCTTGGGTAAGTTCCTAGGGTACATTGTCAACTGGCGCGGTATTGAGGCCAACCCGGACAAGATAACGACCATCCTAGATATGAGACCACCCCGAAAAGTAAAAGAGGTTCAGAGGCTAAACGGCCGCATAGCCGCTCTGAGCCGCTTCATGTCCAAATCAGCAGACCGTTGTCTGCCTTTCTTTAAAGCAATCAAAGGCAAAGGGTTCGAATGGACCCGAGACTGCCAGCTTGCATTTGACGAGCTAAAAAACTACCTCACTAGTGTGTCGATCTTAACCAGGCCCGAGGAGGGTGAGGTCTTAAAACTGTACCTCTCGGCAAGCGACAAGGTGGTCAGTTCGGTACTGATAAAAGAAGCAGATCGGGTCCAACGACTCATCTATTATGTTAGTAAAATTCTGCAGGGAGCAGAGACGAGATACCCGCAGATAGAAAAGCTAGCATACGCACTAGTAATTGCAGCTCGGAAACTTCGCCCATATTTCTAGGCTCACACTGTCATCGTCTTGACTAACAAACCTCTAAGGCAAGTCTTACTCAAGCCCGAGGTTTCCGGTCGACTAACGAAGTGGAACATCGAGCTCAGCGAGTACGACCTCCAGTATAAGCCACGAACTGCTATTAAGGCTCAAGCCTTAGCAAATTTTATCGCCGAGTGCACGTTCAGCCTCGAAGTCCCTAGGCTGGTTGAGCCCGAGATCCCCAGTTCGGGTGAGCCCAGAGCTCCCAAGCCAATAGAGTCTGAACCCCGTGAAGTAGTAGCCAGTGTGGCATCTCTCCTGGTTAGGCCAAATGCGAACTGGGATGAGGAGCCCTGGATCCTAAACGTAGATGGCTCCTCGAACCAGTAGGGCAGCGGGGCTGGAATAGTGCTACACGGCCCGGGTGGCACGAAATTGGAATACGCACTACGCTTTGAGTTCACGGCATCCAACAACGAGGCACAGTATGAGGCATTGATAGCCGGGCTGAACCTAGCGCAAAAGGTAGGAGCAAAACACATAGTTATCTGCAGCGATTCCCAGCTTGTGGTCAACCAGGTTACGGGCGAATACGAAGCACGCGAGCTAACTATGATCGCCTACCTGGAAAAAGTAAAGGAGGCTCTACTCAACTTCCAGTCACACTTCATCAGGCAAATCCTGAGGTCAGAGAACACTGAGGCCGACGCCCTGTCCCGGTTAGCCAGCATGAGTCACAATGCCATGAGAACCGTGTACATATAGGACTTACCTCGGCCTAGCATTCTCGGTGGGGTAGAGAAGGTCGCTCCCATCCTTAAAGCAGAGCCGAGCTGGATCGACCCACTCGCGAGCTTCTTGCTAGATGGAACCCTCGCTGCGGACCGCAATGCAGCCAGGAGGGTGCAGCACCAGGCAGCCAAATACGTCATAATAGACGAACGGCTGTACCGACGGTCCTACATGCTCCCCTACCTGCGTTGCTTGCGACCTGCCGAAGCCGAGCTTGTACTCTGTGACACTCATGAAGGTCTGTGCGGCGGACACTTGGGAGGCAGGGCCCTCGCCCAAAAGGCACTTCGACAAGGGTACTACTGGCCAATGATGAAGGCAGAGGCCGTCGAGCTCATCAGAAAATGCGAGAAGTGTCAGAAGCATGCCAATATCCACCATCAGCCTCCCGCCGACCTCAAGTACCTCACCAGTCCACGGCCCTTTGCGCAATGGGGCAATGACCTCCTAGGGCCATTCCTGCCAGCAACAGGTGGGAGGAAGTTCCTAGTGGTGGCGGTAGATTACTTCACAAAGTGGATAGAAGCTGAACCTCTAGCAACAGTTACAGCACGAAACGTATAGAACTTCTTTTGGAAGAACATAGTATGTCGCTTCGGGTTACCTCGGGTTGATCTCCGACAATGGCAAACAGTTTGAGGATATCAAGTTTCAGGAATGGTGCCAAGATATGGAAATTCAGCAGAACTTCACATCGGTCGCACACCCACAGGCAAACGGTCAGATAGAAGTAATGAACAGAGCTATCCTCCGTGGACTGAAAGCGTGACTAGACCGAGCTAAAGGGTTGTGGGCGGATGAGCTACCAAGTGTTCTATGGGCTCACCGAACCACGGAAAAAACTGCCACAAGAGAAACCCCCTTTAACCTCACCTACGGCACTGAAGCGGTAATCTCGGCGGAGATCGAAATACCTACACTACGAATAGAAGCATATGATAATTAGACAAATGGAGACGAGTTACGTACCAACCTCGACCTACTGGACGAGGTAAGAGACCTCGCGTACATCTGGACCGCAGCTTACCAGCAAAGAGTAGCTCAGTACTACAATGCCAGAGTAAAGAAGCGGAACTTCCGCGTCGGCGACCTGGTTCTCCGTAAGATCATGGCACCCGAGCCCAGCGTGGGCAAACTTGGACCGAATTGGGAAGGGCCCTATCGAGTAAAGAGAGCGCTCGGGGGGGCATACGAGTTCAAAAGTTTATAGGGCAAACAAGTACCCCAAGTGTGGAACGTCATTAACTTGAGACGATACTATCTATAGATCACCAAGCGAAGTGGACTAAGTCACTACCAGAGCCTCAAGGATAGAATGCCGAGCTAATAAGGACCTCGGTCAGTTCAGGCAAAACAGATTGGGCATGTAGTCAGTTCAGCAAATACGGTCAGTTCGGGAGAGAGAGTGACCAACACTTAACCAAAAGAAAGTCATTCCATTGCAAAATAAGGGAGTGCACATTTCCAAAAAAAAATATATATATATATATATATATATATATATATATATAATATCGAGCTCACAGGCCCGGAGGTACTTCTTCATCATCAGAAGGCACTTCAACAATACCCGAGGGTCCTGCCTCATCCTCAGAGTCCGGTTCACCGTCTGCAGCGTTGGCCATCTCCTGAGTAATTCGCGAAGTGGTTATAGCGCTAATATCGAGCTCGGGGTATGTATTCTAGATCATCCACCAGGTTAGTTTAAAGCCCCTTCTGTACGAGCCCACCATCAGGTCATCAAAGCGCGACGAGGCGATGTATTCATTGACGACCTTCTTCTTGGCATCCTCGATGCCTTGAGAAAAGATCTGTGTCATCTCCCTAATATCCTCTTGAAGGTATTCAACCTGATGCTGCAAATCTAGCCTTAGGTCCGCCATATGCTTCACCACAACTCGCATGGCCTCAGCATCTCTCTGAGACCTCACCAGCCTGGCCTGTGCAGAGCGAGAAGCCGCCTCAGTAGCTCGAGAAGCCGCTTCGGCATCACGGGAAGCCTCTTCGGCAGCTCGCACCTGCCTCAAACTCCTTTCTACTTGGGCCGCCAAGGCATGGATAGAAGAATTCACCTACCAAAAGAAAAAATAACAAATGATCAAAAGAACGATAGCAAGAAAGATAAAAACAAAGAGTCCGACAAGAAATCGCTGACTTACCACCATGGCATGAGTGGTAGCACGACAAGCTACCTGGTTCAAAGGAAGCTCGGTCCATTCCGCGACCTCCTCAGGGTAAATGGCCTCCCCACTCTTCTGAAGAGCGTGGTTCAGCGACAACACGCTCCTGAACTCACCTTGGGCTCCCGAGCCTAAAGGCCCTATAAGCAAACTCAGAGTAAGCGGGAGCCCCCGTGTAAGTAGCCTCGGCATAAGGGGCCCCTGCCACTTCTTGTACTGGAGGGGCCATCTCGGGCTCCCTGGGCAGACCCACTGACGGGTAGTCCGGTACCTCGGGCTCCGCATCTCATGGCAGCTTGGCACGAGTTCGTTTGGTGACTCACTTCCTCCTCTTCATGGCGCGAAACAAGTTCCCACCATGAGTCTTCTGAGTCCATCACACTTGCAAAAAGAGCTTGGCATCAGGAAAACGAAAGAACAGAGCAAAACAAAAGGCAAGCCTCTGAGTAAGGAACCTACCCGAACTTAGACCAGCCTCGATGAGCTTGGCCTCCGTCAGATAATGGTGACATTTTAGCCCAAGCCATGCCCATTCCCGAAAGCCCTTCGCAATCTCCCTATCAAGCGTAACACCGGCATCAGGGGCAGCCATCCCCCACCCAGTTTGGAACGGCCACCCCAACGCACTTTGCACCCCGAAGTAGTCCCGTTTCCACGCCGGGACCTTGTTGGGAAGATCGTGTAAAAGCTTAAACCCCGGACGAGGAGACAGGTAATACGCCTACCTACGCCTAGGAAGGGGACCCGCTTGCTTCTTAAGCATTAGAATGGAAGAAAAAATCTCCAGATCTAAAGGCAAGATCTGTTCGCAAAATAGGGAGATTGTCCCCACCAAGTTATGAATAGAATTCGGGTGAAGCTGGCCAATAGTAACACCGAAGTGATTCATAACCTCGACAATGAGGGGGTGGAAAGGCAGGCGCAACCCAGCAACGAGCTGCTCCCGGAATATCACAATCTCATCAGGACTGTGTTCCCAAGGGAAACTGCCCGAGGGTATAAAATAGGTGTACTCCCTAGGCAAGTTGAACTGGGTAATAAGGGAGTGAAGCCCCTTAGGCGACATGGCCGAGGGCCCAAACTTGTCTAGCATCCGACCTCGATGGGAGGAGGACGCCAAACTACTCGAGGCGACTCGGCCTATGGGTTCGAACTCTTCCTCGAGCTCTACCTCGGGTTCACTAGGGCTGTCCGGGGATGCAGCTCGGTTCATAGAACCTACAACTAACCCCCTTGAAGAACTGTCTGAGCTATCCGAGCTAGACATCAGGAGGAGAAGGATTCCAGGAAAGTACTCACCCGGAAAAAGCAAACAGACCAAGGGAACTTGAACGCGAGCTAAAGACTTGGATGCGAGTTCAAGAAGCAAAACGCAGGAGAATGACAAAGCGACTGGGGTCCCCCACTATTTATACCCACAGTAACCGAAAATCAACGGTTCTGATCAAAGCAAATCCAATGGCCCGCAGTCACGCCGACCGCACGTCTCCTGAGACCAAGACGTGACTGGCCGCACATCTTTTGAAACTGAAAGAGCGCCAGTGCACGTCTCCTCGCATTATAGGCGGCAGCGACGCATTTTTTCAAATTTGAAAAGACGTCCGTTGTCACGTCTCCTAGCGGCGCATTTTTTTAATTTTGAAATAAACACACGCTGTCACGTCTGTCAGCATTTATAGATGGAATGGCACGTTTCCCGAATTTTTGGCACTCGAGAAACCTGGAAAAATCCTGATGAATGCGCACTTCGCGCTATCAGCCAAACCAGTTTGAAGTATGGGTCAAATCCACCCGCCACCTCGCGAACTCCCCGCGCCAGGGCAAGTCCCTTTGCGCGAGGAGTGGGGAGCAATTGATGAAGGAAGATTTGGCCTGACCTCGTAACCACTCAACACGTGGAAAGGCAGCAGCTCGGCATAACAGTACGCCCAAGGTGCGAGCTCCGAAAAGAGGAACCTGCAGTCCGAACTCCCCACAAGGAGCCCGAGCTCTCCCTTGGACCCCGAGCCTTACAAACACAAAGGGCAGCAACCCGAACTGGCCCGCCCCATGGCAGTTCAGGCCACACCTCTATCCGAACTTAAGACTTCACCTCGCACACCACTCCAGCACTTCACCTCCAGGACGCCGAACTGAACAACCGCACCGTACCTGACACCGAAGGAGTCCGTATCCAGGGGTGGCACACCTTACTGACTTGGGATTTGACGCTTGACAGCCGCACTTCAACGGCCACCTGCCACTGCCATCTCCAGTTACAGAGACGGCTTCGACAAAGAGAGCAGTGGCGGTTCTGCCCTAGCAGAGGTGATGACACCCGAACTGGCAGAAGCATAGAGGTAATCAAACCCGACCTGACAGAAGCTTAGGAGTGAGTGCACGAAGTGGTTATAAAAGGCTCTCTACCCCCCAAGAACAAGGTATGTAAACTTTGTGCCATCTGGTTTTATCTTGCCTTTGAGGAAACACTAACTTGAGCTTCGGAGCATTATCACTAGGTTCTTCCCCGGAGATTACTCGCTTTCTCCCCGTTTCAGGCACCTTGTGCTCCAGCCCGAGGCAAGATCATTGATAGCTAGGACCGGCCGGATTGTGCACCATCACATACCAAGTTGGCCTCATGTTCTTTTATACGATCTAATTAATACCACATAAGTGTGTAAGGAAAATTAAAAAAAAAAAAGAACCAGAGAGGGAGCAGGAGAGAAACTAAGGGAAAACGATAGAAATTAAGAGAGAATGAGAGATCGATCAAGAAAGAAAATGAGAGATATTGAGGGAGAACAATAGGTAGAGAGAGAAATACATGATACAAATTCAGTTAAATATAATAGAAAACTAAACACAAGAGATAAAATAATTGTAGGTTTCATTTGTTTTTCATTTGACCAAACCTAGTAAACTTATAAGCGTTAGTGTTTCAGTACAATTACAACTCTTGTAAAGATTACAAGATAAGAGAGATACGTGATAAACTTAAACTCAATCCAAAGAGTTTGGATAGATTCAAACAGTTTCTAACTTATCCTGGCCAATCTGGAGTAGGAGTCCTAACATGGTAGAAGTGATGGAGCTGACTTTCTTTAGGACAACGACAATAATGAATCAATTTATTTCATGGTTAGATCTATGTACAATGTTAATAAATTTTTCATGATTCAGGAGATAGATATAGTTTCTATCTCTCCAAAATGTCAATCCTTGCAGGTGGGTTTGAAGGAAGATGATGAGAATCATCAGGAGGAGGTTGTCCACAAGGAATTTGTGGATACCATGAGAAGAGATAAAGGGAAGGAGGTGGATATATTGCATGGTGAGATGATTGTGCTGCATCACGAGTTGTTCATGAGTAGTTGGTCATTATTTTTTTCCCTTTAATGAAGATATGTGCATTATTTGGTGTTACTACTGGAAAATTTATCTATAGCAGCGGTCATAACCACCTCTAAAAGCATAAAAAGTGCCTCTAAAACAAATAGGAGGCCGCCAAGTGAGTGCTTCTAAAAGCCTTGTTGCTATATGTTTTAGAGGCAATTGGTTGAAAATTAGAGGTGAATTAACAATCGACCTCTAGATTGGACTTTAGAGGCACATACAACTGCCTCTATTTCATTGACACTAAAAATCCTATATACAGGCAATTACAATTGCCTCTAAAAGCTCAATTTAGAGCCACATTTGAATGCCTTTAATTGTTTTTGAGGCAATTTTATATGCCTCTAAAAGCAATGTAAGAAGAAGAAGAATTTCAATCAAAATGTTTTAGTGACACTTTGGGCCACCTCTAAAGATATATTCTTCAATTTTTAAAGGAACTTTTGGCCATCTTTAAAGATGTTTCAGATCTTTTTTTTAAAGTATTTTTATCAAACCTATAATAACATGTAGATAATATTGAGACAAAACCTGTATAAAATATAACTATACCACTTCATTAAAAAAATACACCTGTAAATATTGTTTCAAGATAATTGTATTAAACAATAAAAAAAGTACACCAATTGCCTTTCATCCTCTTTCTAAGAACAAAAAAATAAAAAGAACAAAACCAATCTTGTTGACGGGCACCCCCTAAGCTGGCCACTTGGATAGATGTGGTAGTGACATGAGTGGTGAACCCCAAGTCATACCTGAAATAGATAACACATGATTAACAAATTGAAAAAAAAAAGGATTGAATACAAATACTCAACTCATAAAACCACTATAATTTCTTTCTCTTTACTTAGAAAACCAGAGGCCTCAACTCATGCCATAGTTCAAGTGCACTAAACTATTTGATTTGAAAGCTGAAAGTTTAATTGATCAGAAACTTTTCAAGTAAAACAAAGACAAGCATTTTTAATAGTATATTGCAAGAATTAAAGCTCCCATATCAACTAGTTTGAATGAGCAAGGAGGGGGGAGGGGGAAAGATAGATGCTTGATCACCTTGAAGAAAGAACCATCATTTACAAGTACCTTAGATTCGAAAGTAATGGCCTCTCTTTGTTGTATAAATCATTCTCTTCGACAAAATTTGTTAAGATAGTCGAGTATTTCCAATTATTCTATTCTTATTTCACTATAAAAAGTACAAATGATTTGCATAATTACAAATGAACAAATAGAACCATACTAGAACCATCCACTACAAAATGTAGATAAATAATTTTTCCAAATAAACTTAAAAAGTTACCACCGGTGGTTTCTTGAGATTCTTATGGTTGTGACCCCTAGAAACCACTTGCTGCCAACCCACTAAAAGTAGGCATAGAGCATACCAAAGGTGAATATAGAGAAACATTATTTCTTCTCCCCCCTCTCCCCTTTTCTCTCCTTATTGATGAGAAGAGATTGATTTCCCCCATCCCACCCTCTATAAAGCTGTCAGACAAATCACAAACACAAGGCTATATTTGGTTTAATAGAAAATAAGAGAAACAAAAAGAAAAGTGTAATAATTGGAAATATTATAAATTATAGGTAATTGATTAATTTACAAACACATTATAAGAGAATAATGAATGGTACAGGTTTGATGAAGTTGGATCCCATTAGTTTTCAACTGTGGACCTAGGGGCATTGGATCCCATCATTTTTCAACCCTAATGAATGGTGCAGGTTTGATGAAGTTGGCCCAAACTCAATGGTAGAACCAACCAAAAAATGGAAGGATGTCTACAATTTAAACCCCATATGGCCATATCCACTAGACAGAACAAGTACACTCACTCCAAACTTGGCTCCTATTGGACCAATCAAAGACCAATCTTCAATCAAACCAGTCCTGTCAATGAACTGCCATAAGCCCCTAGATCCTTAACTTATAGAGCATAAATATGGATTTCTTATCCATGTTAGAGGGGCATCAACATGAAAATGAAGGATTTTATTCCCATCCTCTCCTCTTGTTGTTTGTTAGATCTTGTGGGGAGAGGGGAAGTCCTTGCTGAACTATGTATAAATCAAACATAATTAAATCTCCTAAATTAACAAAGCATAAATCAACCCTATGGACCATACATCAATAACACAAAAATATGAAAAAGGAAAAAAAAAATAAGAAACTGAATTTTTTTAACCAAGCTATGCTTTTAGTTGTTTAATTTTACAAGTATAATGTGGAGAGCTTGGAAGAAAGCGAAGCAAGAAAATTATTATGATTATTATCCAACCATACTTTCTCTCCTTGACTATATAGTTAAAAGCAAAAAAAGGTTTCTAATAGTTTCTATATGTATTGGCAACTTGCAAAAAAAAAAAAAAAAGATATTACCTACTAAGACTATGGTCATCAATAAGATGGAGATGCATGTTAGTGAAGTATGATGGTGGTGTTGGACTGCATCATGAAAATAAAAAATAAGCAACGGTTAAGTAAACTTAAGGAGATAAAAAGACCAATAATGAGTCTACCACACTTGTACCTACTTGTTCAACTGATATACAATTGAAAGAAATAAAGAAAAAAAAGAAAGAGAATGTTCCATTTAGACTTGATTGTTCTTATATGTTGCCTAAAGACTCTAACTAACCTATAGTTTATTAATTATGACATTGATGTAGTGAAGCATAGAGAAACAAATTGTTAAGACTAATTGAAAAGTAGTTTCTCTAATGAATGTCAATATGATCCGTGGTTATTGTCCTTTAAATATTGTCCACAAGGTATTTATAAGAAGTATAACTATATATAGAGTAGAGTGGTCCATGAAGTATATATGCCTATCTACTCTAAATTACTTAAGCAAAGGTCTACCATTGAATTCTTATTGATTAATCAAACTAAAATTAATTATTAATAAGTCTGAGTTGAAGACCATGATAAGATTTATTAAGGGGAAGAAAAAATATTAATCTACACTAGCAATGTCTAAAGCGATACAAAAAAAACCACTTCTCCTACAAGCTTCTTCAGTTCTTCTATAGTCATGGAAACATAAACTATTTTAGATAATATCCATTAAAAATATATAGAACTAAAATAGTAATAAAAAGGATTCTAAAACAAACAATAAGTACAGAAGATACATAGACAAGTTGGACTATCTATAATCCTAGTTTGTGTATCTTGTGATCATTAATCCATTCTTTAAAATTTGAAGTATCATGTACGGAAAAGTGCACCTACACCAATACACCATCCTATATGCAATACAAAAATTGGTTCATCCATACTGAAAAAAAATCAAACTAATTATAGAATCATAAATCAAACAAACAACATTAGCCAATTAATAATCTTTATTTGGTTAAATTAAATTTATGGAGATTGCAATTTTCTTTGATACCACCACATTATGTATGGTTAGCACTTCTAACGAGATCATAAATTTAGAATATTTTATGGATTTTAGAAAATGAATTTGATATCAAGTTTTCTAAACTAATAAACATGAAGTAATCTAAAACAAAACTTAAAATTTAAATGATCATATAGAAGTGATATTTAAATTTCATTGGCAAGATAACTACTAGACTAGGCTCTACAAAGAAGAAAAGAGATCCTTTGAGAAATTGCCTCATTCGGCATGCAAAATCTTAGCATAATTGCTTAAGCTAATTTATTGTCTATGGAAATTAATTCAAAAGAGATAAGAGGACTAGAAGAGAACTCAATAAGGATTTACAAAGCTACAAACAAAGACGATAAGAGGACTAGAAGATACCTTCACTAGATCCCAAGAAAACATTGCAATTTGTATCCTTCATGATTAAGCTCAGTCGGATTCCACTAAGATTTCTCATATCCAGATTAATATCAACCATTGTGGCTTCTATGGAGACCTTGGCAGTTCTACCAGTAACTAAATCATGACTGAAAAGTACACCAACATTCACCACTATAGGTCTTCGACAGTAAACAATCAAAGAAGAAGACCTATATCAAAATTAAGATTGAGACAAGAAGAACAATACCCATGGTTGAAGATTCAAACTAATAAATGGTCTATTTTCCAAGTAGAGCTCAAAGGAAGCAATAAATGTAGAAACAATAATGGGAAGCAAAACCTTAGGCAAGAGGGATAGCAAAGTGGAACCCCTATTTAGTCCACACAATAACCAAATTGAAGAAAAACTAATCCAACCTAAATGAAACACAAAGGGGATGGATTTTCCGTTCTCTTTTCAAGATTTAATTCGGTTCTTTTAGTTATTCAGCTCACCCAAACCAAAAGAAGCCCAATTCAGCCTAAAGTTCTGCTCGATATTGGGCATTAACGTGCCATTGAAAGTCTGTAAGATGCTTTCAGTTGTAGCAAGGTTACAAACTCAATGAAACCAAAACCCTCTGATTGACCAGTTTGTTTATTGCAAATCACCTTCACAGAAGAACCTCGCCTGTGTGAGTAGAACAACTATGGAGATGGCACTCCTTCATCCATTACTACAAGTTTTGGATCCAAAGCATGTAGACCTCATCCACGCTTGTCGGCTGTGTAGGTGGATATTGATGTTGCGGCTGCGGTTGGGGCTGAGGTTGTTAGGGTGGCACTTGGGGCTCTGGCACTTGATGTCTGCTGGTTCCACACTACAGGGAATTTAGGCATAAGAGGCTATTGCGGTGGCATGAATCATAATCCACTGTTGTTGCAACAGTGGTTGTTACTACAAATGCTGCTAGTGTTGTTAACCCATTTGTGGAGGAACCATCGATGATGGAATAATGCCTATTGCAGGTTGCATCATCTTTGAAAAAACCCTAATCGATGATGGATGTTGAAAAGAACCCTGACCCTAACCCACTAGCAGATATAGAAATCCAAACTCTAGATAGAGCCCTATCCCTCCAAAAATATTTACAAACTATGGAGTGATAATTGGATTGAAATGTGTAATCTTAATAAAAATAACTTGAAAGAAAAAAGAAAATGAAGTATAAGAACCAACCTATAAAGAAAAACAAAGATGATAAAAAATAGGGAAGGTTGTACCCCTTACCTTACAATAGGAGACTAGTGAGAGATGATGGGTTGGGATCTGAGAAATACTAACCCTAAAGGTTTCCAAAGATGCACAATCTCTAGTTTGATCCAAACGTGCTCGCTTTGATTCCAAGATGAGATGAGTTGGAATAGAGAAGAGAGAAGCAAAGGAAGAGAGGAAGAAAAGTGGAGAGTGCAGAGGAGGTTTTCGAAGAAGAAAATCATTCAGACTTTAGAGAGATGGAAAGTAGGTCATTTAGGGAAGTGTTTTGTAGAGATGAACAGTTCTCGTTTGCAAAGAGAAGAGTTCGCATATGTAATTTATCTTGGGCGTGAAACAAAAATGGCATTTTCTTGTAGAGTAAAAATGGTACCACAGGCATTAAAAAGTGCCTCTATAATAATCAAATAATAGTTGCCTTGTTTTATATGCTATAGATGCACTTTTCTTTGACCACCTCTGCCCAACAGCTTCTAAATGCATATATTCTAGTAGTGTGTTTATTTTTTATGTGATGTAGGGGGATTTGAAGGAAGAGGGTGTTTGAAATCAAGAATAATATATTGTGGAGATTGTAGGCTCTGGTGAAGCTAGTACTAGGCAATTAGTGGAAGATGCTCAGAAGGACATTTGAAGTGCTCCATGAATTAGTTGTTGCCTTTTTTTTCTTCTCATGATGATTAGGTTGGGGTTGTTATAGGGGTTCATGTTAAATATGTTTTTTTTTTTTTATTCTTGTATCTTCCACTCTCCATCTATATGTTCTGTTATCTCATTGGGTGATTTATAGTTCATGAATAGCCAACCTATTAACAAAAGTTATTATATTATTAACATGCATTTGTTTGGTTACAAAAATCAATTGATTGAAAGCGTGTGCCAAATTTTGATTTCATTTATCAATAAAAGGTTTGAATTTTTTTATTGTTTATCCAGGACAGAAAGAGGCTATTCTTCATGGACCTATTTCTTATATATGAATCAAGCCCAATATACAATCTAATACACAAACTTTCTTTTGTTTTTATTGGCAATGAGAAAACCTTCCATGTTATATAGATAGTTGTGTAGATAGGGAATTCATGGCACCATTTGCCAATGCAAGAGTTATGAAACTTGACCAGAGTCAAGTCATATTCAATGAGCTTTGGGCCTCTCTTTTGGTGTCATCTACTGTCTCAAAGAGGATTCTTGGGGTTGGACTAGCCCACTTTCCTATTACAGAAATCAAGCAATATGGCAATTTAGACAGATTCTTATAGAATAGAGATCTTGAAGCAACTTTTCATTGGGTCTGAAGATCAGTGAATTGTTTGACCAATGCACCAATAAAATAAGAGGTGCATAGGGATAAATTCTTTTGGGCTCAGTTGTAAGGCAATTATTATAAGTGGGATAGGCAAGTTCTGACTTGTCCATCCATAGGGATGTTTGGCATCTTCCTACATAAACCATCATTTTTACAAATTCATAAAAGTTTTAATAGCTACCTATCAAAAAATGTGCTTAACTATAATTACTTCAACCAAGTTGATAGATAACATCTAGAATTGGGATCTGCTCTTCACACTGACCTCACAATCACATCCCACTGTGTATTAGGAACATCTGCCATGAATAATAGCAAAGAAGAATGGGAGATGTTCCCAATGTGTGACTAGAATATGCTGTGAGGTTGATGTGAGGAACAGATTTGATCTTTAACATTAAAGTTGGTTATTGATCTTATGTGTATTTCTAGAGTTTTTAGGTGTTGGTGCATTCTCTTTTATTTAAGATGCAACATTTTCAACTCTGAAGTTGTTGTATGTAGTCAATAACCTTCATTTTGTGCCAAGGGCTGGACTAGTATATTCTTGAGATTTTATGGCTTTACTGTTTCATTAAATTTATTTTGCTGCATTTATAACCTCTGACAATCAGGACTTCATAATCTGGAATAAATGCAATGGGATATTTGATGTGGTTCATTATCAGATTATAAACACTGAAACATGTTGAGGTGCAACTGATCTTAAGGTAAAAAAGGTGCTTGTATCTTGTAAGTTGGCCTGTTTTTACAATCTTGACTCAGATGGATATAAGATCATAAGTATGAGACTGATGCACAATATTCCACTAGTACTAAGCAGTGGGAAGAATGCTTTTTCATTGAGGGTCTTGTGTGGCATCCGACATGGTCAACATATGAAGGCTTTTGCATAGAAATCTTCATCTACCATGCCTAGGTTGTAGAATTTAAGGGACCTCAACATTGAAAAGCTTTGAAATTTCTCTAGAATGAGAATGCTTCTGTCATCATGGTCCCATATGTTGTTTTATGAAGAACTACATTGGACAGTGATTCCACTAGATCAAACTGCTCTAGGTTTTCTAATGGCATTTGGACTTAATGAGGTTCAAATTAATCCTCTCCCAACAACAGCTCTAAAGTGGGAGTATGACCCTATAAAATGATCAAAACCTGTACATTAGTAAAGTGCTTGGATAACCATAAAAGCAGGAAGAGTATTTCTATATGAAATTATGAGTTACAGAAATGGCATTAATACTTTTAATGATGTAAGGAATGATGCTATTAAAGAACATTCAACATGATGAGTTAACCTAATTGATGGATGTGTATATCCTAAGGTAGGTTTTTGCTACATTTTGTGCTTCTCTCCATGCTTTGTCCCAGTTCTTCCAAAGGCCAGGGATCCATTGAACTCTATGTTCTTTAACCATCTCAAAAGGAATTGGGTAATATTTGTTCATCACTTCATTGCCTTCAACTAGTTTCTAAGGATTACATGATATTTCTTTAACCATCTCAAAAGGCACGTTTTCTTTAACCCATGCACAATTATTGCCATTACTGCCATAAGGATTACATTACTTGGCTATTTGTGCACCCAAAGCTAAAGTAGCTTCTCTGTCTTTTGTATCAGGATCTGGTTTATTCTTTCAATGCAATTATCTTCTTTAATGTGAAACCTACCTCCATATACCCATCTTACCTGAGATAGCTCAGAAGATGCTTGACTCCATGATCAAGACATTTTATGTTCCTATTGGCATTCTCTCTTTTGTGTCCTTAGTGGAGCAGCTTGATTTGGTGGCATCTAACTAGAATGCTAAAACCCTGTTGATGGATAGTAGCTTCAGATCTTTTAAAATTACTAGTAGTAACTTTGGTGAATACGATCTTTGTAGGAATGCTAACAGGTGACACTTGGTGCATTGGCACATTTCCCAGTAGTTCAGATCAGCTATCAACAAACACTCCCAACATTGTCCCAACAAACCATTACAATCATAGATCAGGAATATTTCCCCACAAACAACAAGGGAGGTGTTCCCAATGTGCGGCTACTGTGACTTGTTAGGATAGTATTGGGAGTGTTTGTTGGTAGTTGATCCCTACTCAATTCCCAGCCCATATTGACCTAATAACCAACTTTCTTTTTAACACCTGGTCTTGGTTGAATTAGACTATATAGGAAACTTAAATTGCCCAATTCAACATTTAATCTTAATGCACCAGTTCTTTCCTAAAATCTGGAGATAAGAATCTAAAAAAACACCTCGTTATGTTCTATTCTTGGATACCTCAAAAGAAAATCAAGAGAGAAGGAATGATCAAGATTTTTCAAGGTTGAAAGTTATCTGCCGTATTGATAAGAAAATGGACCTCTGTCGAGCTTGAAAGTTGACTTTTTGTTGGTGAGAAGTATTTATGCTTTATATTTGTGTCTACAACTTACTTTATGTTCATGTAATCTTTTCACGAGTTCTAAGATTGTAAAGCAGTATCTATGTAGAACTATAAACCAAGGTCCTATTTCTGCTTGGATGGCTTAGAGGATATATGGTGAGAAGATGTGTATAATCTATATTTTTTCTTTTAGTTTTCTAGTGATCTTTTGCTTACCCCCCTACATGTATATCTTAGCAAATTAATTATATATCTCATTAATAATCATGTAAAAGGTTACCAAGTTTAATAAATAATGGTGATAAGTCATAATAGTAAAATTCTATTCTTTTATGAAATTAGTTACTAACAAAAAAAATCTCTTAAATGAATAATTGAGATTATAAAGGCAAAAGCATTCAATGTTGGTTTGACTATGGCTTGAGACTTGGGCATAACAAGAGTTTCAAACCTTGGTATTTATAGATGAATTTTCTATACTTTAATGTGCATGAATATAATATGATTGTTTCTCCATGTTAGCTTAGAAAGATATTATGGAATGGTCAAGTAGTTAGAATGCTTAGGTTTCAAGTAAGCAACCTGGTTTTGGAATCTCAAGATGCCTTATAAATTTTATATCCTAACATAAAAGGCTTTATGGGATGGAATTCTAATAAAAGATAAATGCACTATATGGATGACAATGTTATGATCCATTTGTCCCATGTTGGTAGTATGGGATGCTAATGTGAGGTATCCCACATCGGTAGAATGGGATAATGTTGTGTAGGGCTGTTCATAAGAAGGTCCAAACCGACCAACCCGGACCGACCCAACCCGAGTCGCCCGGGTTTTCATCAGCACCGGTCGGTTTCGGGTTATACAAATTCATAAACCGATGGTTCGGGTCGGTTTTGGTTTTCTTGTGTGAAAACCAAAACCGATCCGAACCGAACCGACTTAGTTCCTACTTAACTAAAAACTGAAATATATGAAAATATATATTCCAATATCTATATCTAAAAAATATATATTATGAAATATGTCAGATATATATTTCCAGAAAATATATATTCCAATATATTTGTATGTATATTTTTGTTTATATATATATATTTCTAAAATACATATTTCAGTTTTAAATATATTTCCAGAAAACTAGGTGGCCATGGGGGGCATGGATGAACTTAGAGCCGAAACCGACCCAAACCGACCCAACCCGACTCAAACCGACCAAGTCGGTTTTGCTTAACACTGGGTCGGTTTCGGTTTCCATCTCAGGTAACCCGACCAGGTCGGGTCGGTTGGAAAAATCTCAGTAAACCGACCCAACCCGATCGGTGAACAGACCTTCTGTTGTGGGGTATATATGTGCTTGGGTTCCCTCCCTCTAACAGCTAGCTTTTAGGGGTGAGTTCTCCAAAGGCACATAGCCCAAGCCCCAACATAAAAAATACAAAATACAGGGCTGGCTCAATCACCTCAAATTATCATTCAACAAATAAGAAATTTTGCTAGGTCATGTTTTAATTTACAATGATGGTTCATCCATCATCACTTACAGTTTCTTCAACTTTGTCTTGAAGAATCTTCTCGCCACCATCTTTGCTGTCTGTGGTCACCTGCATTGTACCACTTTGGGTAAAGTATTGCATTTCAAGCTAACAAACAATATCTGAACTCTAGACAAGAAACTTCCTCTTTCCGACCCTCTTCCCGATTTCCCCCACAAACCAGGCAGTAGAACTCTCCATCTTCTCAATTCTTCTCATAATAATTTCCCAACTCGTTGTCCTCTCTAGAAACCCCTATGAAGATATTGAATTCTTTGGAATCCTCATCCTCATCCTCGTCTTTTCGTCTTCTCCCTCACTATCAAAGTCGAGGTTGCTCAAAAGGAAAATTTGGCAAGATTTCAGATTCTTCTGCTGCAACTGAAACCAAGGTTTAAAATTTCGATACGATATGCCCGATACGGGGCGTATCGTATCGTATCTTTTAAAAACCGATATAGGATATGCATGGAAATCAGACATCTCATTTTTTTCATGCATATCGGGGCGTATCGATAGCGTATCGACGAAAAAGATACGACCAAAAACTGAAAAAAAAAATAAAGGGGGAAAGCAAGCTTCTTTTCCTTGAAATAAGCCTTCTTTCACCCTCAAATGACTCTAAAACTCCAAACTTTATTCCTAGAGTGCTAAATTTGCAAAATTTTGCAAGAAACAAGTGTGAATCGTTAATTTTTTTTTTAAGATTTTTCAAAATTTGAAAAAATATGGCAAAAATAGGTAAATTTTTCAATCTTTTATAATATCTTGTGATTTCTTTTTTTTTCTTGAATGTTTAAATTTATGTTGATCTACATTTCTTACATTCAAAATCACAATTTTTTTGTGCTATCAGTAGATTTATGGAAATTTCATGAAGATATTTGGGGAAATATAAATTAACAAAAAATTTGAAAATGTAAGTTTTTTCTTTGCCTATAAAGACTAAATATGTTTTAGATTTATGGATTTATCTATCATATCCATAAAGCAATTGAAATTTCTTCTTTAATATTTTTTTTATTTTTTATATTTTTAGAATTTAAAAAATAAATAATATTTAATTATATTTTATCATTTAATCATAACAATTGAATATATTATAATTCTACGGAAGATCTATCATATCCATAGACCAATTGAAATTTCTTCTTTTAATAATTATTTTTTATTTTTTTAGAATTAAAAAATAAATAATTAATTAATTATACTTTATCATTTGATCACAATGATTGAATATATTATAATTCTATAGATGATCTATCATATCCACAATTGAAATTTCTTCTTTAATAACTATTTTTTGAATATATCATATAATGTTTATTTATTTTTTATAATTTTTGAAAATGAATAATAAATAATAAATAATTTTTAATTATATTTTCACATAGAAGTTGTGCCAGTGCATGTTTTATGGTTGGATATGAGAGTTGGGTTTTTCTCATCCCATAAAATATTAAAACTTAAGAATTATAATTTATAAATTATAGTTAAGCATAGGATTTTTAATGAAATTATAATTAGCTATAATATATTTATTCATAAAACCATTAAAATATATTAATTTAATGTATATACACCTCATTGAGGTCTTATATTTAGTGTTCTTGATGCATTTTTATGATTTATTAAACTATTTATAGTGTTTCCAAGTGTATCTATGCGTATCTTAGTTTTTCTCCGATACACACGCATATCCAAGGTGTATCCCGATACGTATCTTAAAATTGCCTTTCCGATACACTTGACGTTTCTGATACTTTGAACCTTGACTAAAACGCGGTTAGTTTCGCCTGTTCTTCTTGTGGTGAGAACCGATTAGGGGTTTAAGTTGGGCCCGCCCGTCTTCAGGGAAGGCTCTGGAGGAGGTTCAAATGGCCATGCCACATCCGAAGATGTTGTTAGGGATTTTAAATTGTTATTCTCCTTTGATCTTCTTTCCTTTTGTTGAACAATGTTTAAGATTGGGGTTTCGACTTTCGGGGAGGACCCTGGTCCCAGAAAGAATGGAGGTAAAGCACTTCGTTCCTCCATATCTGCTCTAAAGATGAGGAAGCAACATTGTGAAAGCGCGAACCCATGAGAGCGAGTGCATACTCTGTATGAATCATAAACTCAATCGAGATGAGTTTGAAGTCAGAAACCGCCCATTCCATGGTTTCCACTAAGGCAGTAAAGATAGAATTGATGGACTTGGGGTTCTTGGGCCATGTCTTAGGCCCTAGATTTAAACTTGGACAAATTAGTCTTCTTGTGGGCTCAATCTATCAATCCAAAATCCAAATTCTATACTAAAAAGATGTTGAATGTACCAGTATCGCTACTTTTTAATGGGCTAGCTCCAAGCCCAGGAACTTTCTTAAGGTTGGGCTCTAGTTGCATTTTCAGTCCATGGGACATCAATTACATCACGATGAATTGTAACCAGCTTTCTTTACAGTGCAGAAACAAGATTTAGGAATACCATAGACAAGGTTTTGCGCTGTACATATTTGAATTGCACTCTTCCTGAACTGAACTAAGAATACATCCATATTAATAGTAATCTCCTATGTGATGATGTGCACATACAAAAACTGCTCTAACAAAATGGACCAAAATTATGGCCCTTTCAACATTACACCACAAAGCTTGTTCCGGTTCCTAAGTGGAACAGAAAATCTGAAGGAAAGTGACTATCATTTGCTGGGATGAAAATGGAAATCAAAGTTGAAAGAAGATTTGAGATAAATTTTCTCTTTAATCTGTTTCCTAGAAAGTAGAAATAGTAAGGCTATGTTTTGTATAGGTTTCCCACTTCCCTACCTTTTTCTTCCTTATTTCTCTACCTTTTTCCTTCAAACCAAACACAATCTAAAGAACCAACAGAGGGATAGCCTAGTTGGTGCATGGTTTTAAATCTCACTATTATCATCTCTCTAAGAAAAGAGCTGTTGATGTGATGTTGTTCTCTTCACTTAAAAAGAGTAACGATCCCTATTGGGGTGTCAGGCAGTGATTCATACCCAAAAAAGAAAGCACAATCTAAAGGAAAAATAGTGGAGAGTGGCAAGAATAAAAACTATTGCATTTTTCTCCTAATGAAAACAGCCAACTTTTCTTTTTCACATTATTGTGTATTTTATTTTCTTATCTCTCATTCATTTGCAACCAAACATAGTAGAAATGGGAAAAAAAAGGAAAGGTTGTGTATGAAAGAACAATCTTTTTCAATAAAGACGCATCAATTTTAAAGGGGATGGTACCACCCATTTCAAGAATAGTAGGATTTTTACATTACATACATTCATACGAGAAATGGATGTGTTCTTCACCATGAAAGGCAATAATATAAAATATCGTTTACTTTAATCCCAAAACCAACTAGATCTAAACCTCCGTAATGTCACTTAGGGTTGTTGATAAAGATTTAGAAATATAAATATCTACGGTATATAGGGGTGTCAACAGTATTCGAAAATCTAATTTCGAATTTGATATTCGACATAATCGAATTGAATTCGGATAATTCGAATATTTAACCGGTCGAATTCGGATATCCTATTTTTATCGAATAGTTAATCGGATTCGAATTCGGATATAACCTGATTCGATTCGATAAATATCCAAATTCGATCGATTATTTAATTCTTATATATGATATATAAAATATTTTATATAGTATATATAAATAATTTATATACTTTATATCATTAAATATGTATTTTATATATTTATTAATTATCTAAAATAATTAATTAATCAAATTCGAATCGAATATTCGAATATTTAATCGGATTCGAATTTGGATATTAATTTTCAATATCCGTCGGATATCGAATCAAATTTGAATATCGGATTTTCTAATTGGATTCGAATTTGGATATTGACTGATCCAATTCGAATTCAATCCTTTTACACCCCTAACAATATACAAAGTTTTTACACTTTACATATTTGGGAGGAGTACAAATATAAATATGTACAGCACAAAACATATTTGTATTTGTATTCTTCCCAAACTGTGCCTCAATCTCAGTTTGAAAGTACAAATACAAATACTTACAGTGCAAACCTTTGCATTTTGTATTGTTTTGTATGTATTTGTACTATACATATTTGTATTTTATATGTATTACACTGTGACTCGGGTTCAGTTTGGAAGGAATATAAATACATACAAAATGTAAGGTTTTACACTTTACATATTTGTACTTGTACTCCTTCCTAACTAAGCCTCAGGTTCAAAAGTCCAATTTCCAATCTAGTTATTTTAGATTTGGATTATTTGTTTGCATAGTTGCATGTGTTTAACAATGGGATTGAAGTCGGGCCTCGTCTCATTCCATTCCTTCCATCTAGTTCCAACTAATTTAACATAATTATGTATATATGCATGTACATATATAAACAATATATGTTTATAATTTTTAAAATTATTATTATTTATATAAATTTGTAACATATGTACAAGTCAAAGATTTAACTTATATATATCTTTTGGTTTTCGTTGTTTTAAAGTTGCTGAAATAAACTCAAATTAAATCTAAAAATCCGAAAGGATTATCTGTTGCATTTCCAATTTGGATTTGGGTTTTAATATAATCCAATTGAATTTAGCCATGGATCGGATCCAATTACAGCCTATACTCATTCTTTTCCCTCTCCATCAATGTTGTTTACAATTTGACTCGGTGGCTGAACCATTTTTATCTTTGGATTGTAGGCACTAGTTTGATCATCCAGGTCAAATGGGTAAGGTCCTGACACATCAGTAAATTACACACATACGGGATTTGAAGCCAAAATAAGGTTTTTTTGTCACCTTGGGACACATACGTCTTGAAAAAATTATCCTAAATCATATATAAATTGCCCTAATCGACAATTGAGCGCAAAATTAATTATGACCTCTGGAAGTTTGCATAATATTCATTCAATGTACAATGGTGACCGGGTCCAATGGGTCAATCATTCAACTGCTCTCAACTTTTGACTAAGTCAACACTTCTCTCTACACAACATACCTACCAAAACCAAAAATCATTTTGACAAGACCATTTTATAATTCTTATGCAAAACAACAAGGTTTTTAAAATCGAATCGGACAACGGACTGATTTGGGGTCTGGTTCCTGGATCGAATGGTCCAACCGTTTAGACTGAACGAACGACCTGTTCTGACAAAAAAAAACGGCCAAACCATTGAACGGTTTGAACAATTCAACTGTCCAGGTCAGCGATTTGCTGACCAAATCAACGGTTTTTGAGGAAATAATAATTATGGAGTAAAACGGAACCAGTCACCTAACTAATTCCCAGTTTTTCCGGTCCTACTGTCTGGTCCAATCCGGTTTTAAAAACCATGCAAAATACCCTCATACAATAATACACTTTGCTTGTAAGATGATCATCTATTCATACTCTAAAGGGGTTTTAAGAATTTTTTAAGTTTTCACTAAGCCACAACTCGAGCCAAATGTAGTTGAAATTCTTCAAATCGAACAATCCAACTTCAACTTCAGTCCTAATAATCTAATACAATCAAATATTAGTTTGAAAACTCCAACATCAAAACTTTTAATAACAACAAAAATTCTAACAAAAAGATCAAACGGAAAGAAATACCTTCCGATGTCATTACCATGTGAGTCGTACAAGGACTTGCACTGCCTCAACTGGAATAAAGTCCACAACAAAAAAGCTTTAGACAGAATAAATCCTATAGAGATGAAAGCTATTGTTCTGTTCAGATGTGTACAAAAGACTTAAAACTATAGAATTAAAGTATGAAACCATAGGGCGCACCATTGCAATCATGAACCAGAAGATCTCTATGGAAGCAAAGTATTATTCTTAGTATAGTTTTAAGCAAATCTTATTCTGATTCCATATCAAGAAAAAGGGCCATTCCAGAAGCGGGTCATCTTCATTCCTACTTGATCTCAACTTTTGTTTCAATTCTTGATGGAAGAATTAACAGTCATATGTATGTATGCTTTTGCAAAGGCCATCTTTTAGAGAGAGATAATCCATTCAAGGGAAGAATGTGATCAACAAGGCAAGAACCAGAGATCAAAGAGGAAGTTGCAATTTTGGGTAGGATGGCGCATGATTCTAAACCTGAATGGTCATGATCAGACACTTAATTAGATCATCCGATCCGATTGAACTATTAAACAATGATGGGAGTATCAATCCAAGGTTTAAAATATCGATACATCCAATATATTGGTAGTGGTGTATTGGGCAATATTGATAACTTTTTTATTTTTTTTATCTTTTTAGTTGTTTTTCGAATCTGATTCAAAGGGACCGGTTTAAAGTCTATCCACTCTTTGAACCGGTCGAAACCCCGAAACACCCCCTATATAAGTGTATCGGGAAGACCCCAATATCATACATATCAATGCTTTGAACCTTGTATCAATCAAAACCACCAGAAGGATTTGGTACAGTCGGGCCCATTCATCGAATGGATTGACTCTGGAACCATGATCGACTGCCATCACCATGTGATCCAGACCAAGAAGGTTCCAGTTTCACTGATTGTCCTCGTGTTGAATGGGGACATAAAGAAGGCAAAGAAGAATCCAAATCCCCATTGAAGCTTCAAATCTCAAAGAAGAATCATCAGCTTTCGGCAGTACCACTTTGGGAGATGGATTCTCTTCGCGGCTCTATGAAAGTTCCCGAGCTTCTGGACCACCCTTGATCATAACAACCACTCTGGTCAATCACTTTAAGAATGAAACCTTGGGCCGGGTTAGCCCAACACCGATTGAGTTGAAACTTGAATTTAGGACTGCAAACTCGACCCAACATCATATCGGATTTATCGACTAAGATCCGAGTCCGGTTCAAATTTATTTTTACATGTATATACATAGAGGATTCGACATTGATACCAGAAAAACTTATAACCAATCAATTGGAGTCATAAAAGTGGTAACCAAGTGGCAAAAAAGTCATCCGGAGGAGGGGTTGATTGATCAAAACCCTTGCGGTACCATGTATTTCTGGCAGCATAGAGTTTTTGTATACATAAATATTATATAAATATAAATTTTATAATTAATAAATTCAATACGTTTTGTTGGCTCCGTGGTAGGGGTGTCGATTGGACTGGATTTGGTCCAATCCGATCCAATCCAATGGGAGTCCATTACAAATGGACCAGGTTCAATCCAATTCAATGAATAATTTGGACTATTTTGGACTGGTCCAATTTAATGTTTGGACCATCGAATTTGTTCAAATTCATTTTAATTTAGATTGGTTTCAACCCAAACCCGGTCCATTGACACCTATATTCTTATCTTATATCAATGGACCGGATATTGGCTTAATCCAACCAAAACCCAATATAAATTTATTACGAATGGACTAGGTCCAGCCCAATCTAATAAATAATTTGGACCAAATTGGTCCAATCCACTGTCTTTGGTCCATCCAATCCATCCAAATTGATTTTAGACTGGATGGGGTCTAATCCAAAACCGATCCATTGATACCCTTACTCCATGGGGCCACACAACCAGGAATTGCCCAACCCCAAACCCATAACCCCCCAATCCTGGTAGCAGGATTCAGTCCTATTCCGTCTCAAGTGTTCGCTACAATTAGCAAGAGATCTAACGATTTTGCTAATATATTCAACATTTTATATTTATACAAATTTAGCATAAGTTAAAAAATAATTAATTTTCTAAAAGAACTGATTTTTCTTTATTTCAATGACAACAGTGCAAATTTAGATTAAAGCTGAATTGATTCAAATTCGATACTATGGATTTTAGACTAAGCAAAGAAAACTGAAGAAAATTCTTTCATCCCTCAGTTTTAAGATGATGACAACAGGTTGGGTTGGGTGTTGATCCGGCTTCTTCACTTCTTTTTTTCTTTGAAAAAAAAAAATGTTCTCATTTTTTATGATACAAGGATTTTGATAAAAGAATTTGAGGCAAAAGGAATTAGGAGTTGGGGTGGGCCCAACCTGAACTTGGTTGGGCCTAACCAAGGCATTTGCACAGATTGGACTTGAGTTTTTGGGCTTTAAGCTGGTTTGGGCCAAAAAAGACTCAAGCCTAACTTAAGCTCAGGTTGCACAGGGGTTGAGGCCTTGGGTAGCCCAATCCAATCCAATATGAGCGTACCAAACATTTTATTATATGTATGTAGGGGTGGATTCGAGCCGAGCTGAAACGAATGTCTGCCTATTCGAGCTCAGTTCGGTCATAAATTATCAGGCTCGAGCTCGGTTTGAACTAGCGACTTGAGCTTGAGCTCGGCTCAAGTCAAAAGCTTGGAAGTTCGAGCCTGGCTCGGCTCGAGCTTGTGTTGCCTCTGATTGCAGGTCTCCCTTGAAGCCAAGTCTCCCTCAGTTGCTGAGGTGCCAAGCCGAGGTCTCCCTCAATTGATGAGGTGCCGAGCCGAGATCTCCCTTAGTTGCCGAGGTCTTCCTTAGTTGCCAAGGTGTCGAACCAAGGTCTCCCTCAATAGCTAAGGTACCAAGCCGAGGTCTCCTTCAGTAGCTGAGTCGAGGTGACACCCTATGTACATATACTCGACTGGGTTCGTGAGCCTCACGAGCCGAGCTGTATTAAGCTCGGGCTCAGCTCGATTAGCAAACGAGCCCATATGTTAAACTCGAATTTGGCTCAAAGCTCGATTTAGACTGAACCGAGCCGAGCTCGAACAGCTCGGCTCATGGCCACCCCTATATGTGTGTATACATATTATCAACCCACCTGAGCCCAAGCCCAACCCTAAGCTTAGCTTGGGCCTGGGTTGGTAAACTTGGGCTAGACCTTGCTCAAGTTGGGCCAAACCTACACTTGAGTGTTGGGGTTGAATTGAACATAAAAAAATTCCTATAAAGTTGCAGAACTTTTGACCACCATGCCATGAACTGGAAACAAGATGTAGCTAATGGTTGTTTTCGTACCTCTATTACCCATACTATTTTGTCCATGATTTCCCTTTACATTCTGACACATGGATATCTAAGTACTACTTCATCTTATCGCCTATTGATATCAAAATTTCCCAATACCTCCAACTCACATCTCTCGACATATCAAATCCCATGGACAAAGTTTTGGAAATCACAAGTAATCAACCTAAAATTACCTATGTTCTTGTGGTGCGAGATTCATAATGCTCTTCCTACTAGGAGCAAACTAAAACTAGCTTTAAAGAATATTGATGCCCATTGCCCTTTTTGGATGGCTAAAATGGTGATCTCTTCCCCTCAAGCATCTTACAAATTGGGTTGTTGATTGGATTGTTACGGATGAGTAGTGTAGTATTGACCCTATTCCCTCACTATATCTTCTGTGGCATATTTGGTTGGTAGCTAGGAGTTGTGGACCTTACCTCCCACTCCTCGCCTTGTGAAAATTAATTTTGATGGAGCAACTTGGGCCTCTCCTTCAAAGGGGAATCATTATCTGGGGCCACAATGGCTCCATGGTCTATGCTCAAGTTGTCCCCTTTGATGCTCGCCCAGCTATCTTCACTAAGGCTAAAGTTTGCTTTACCCACTGGTATTTCCCTTGGTATTGTTGATGGCAAAGGTATTAGTCCGTATCAGTCAATATGTGTCGTATCAAGAGCATTCCAATATACGTATCGGAGTTTTGACCGGTTCAAGGGGTGGAAGAGCCTTAAATCGGGACCCCTGAATCGGTTTTGGAAAAAAATATAAAAGAAATAAAAAAAAGGACCGATACTGCCCAATATGCCCCTACTGGCATATCGGACGTATCGATATTTAGAACCTTGGTTGAAGGTGACTATGTTTCTCTTATCGACCTTTTGTTGGAGGAATCATTTCAGCTTCCGCGAACTGCTCTCACACTCATTTATAACTGCAAAAATATTTTAGCTCACCACTCTAGCTTCTCAGTTACGTTACTCTCCCACACCTTCTAATGTAGCGGCTCATACCCTGGTTAGATTTGGTTTCAACTATTCTACTTGTTATACTTGGTCCATTGTACCAGCCCTTTTAAGCCTATCAATGAATTGCCTACAACCTTCTTTCCAAAAAAAAAAGTAAGAGAGAGAGAGTTAAGGAGGAGAGATGAAAGTATCAAAGATATTGGTTACTTAAGTTATTTTTTAAAAATAAAAAATTCGAAAAATCACAAAATAGATAAAAGATGGGTGAGAAAGGAAAGGCCTCTGACATGGCAGGATCATGGTGTTTTGATTACCATACCTATATTTCATTGAAAATGAATTTAGAAGCTTAAAATTGTTATATTTTTTTAGAATAAATAAGAGCTACACAAGGTGGGGGATAGCTCAAGAAATGATAGTGATAGATCGAGGACCTTTGATCAATGAGGGCAAGCATTATCATAACGTTAACTTAATCATAACAAAAATTAAGATCAATGTAAATATTTTTAGAAAATTAGACATATCTTACAAATGGGTCATCTTTCTTTTTAGATTGTTTTGATGTTCTCAAGCACATAGGGATCTAAATACTAAAAAGAAAGGGAAGAAAACACCGTTCCTAACACAATAATGATCATTAGGACAATTTTGCATAAAAAACTAGCCCCAAGAGAGAGATCTCCTCAAGGCTGTGTTTAGTTTGAAGGAAAAGGTAGGGAAGGGAAGGGAAATGCAGGGAAACTTTTACAAATCATGTATAGGTTTCCCTACATTTCCCTTCCTTTCCCTATCTTTTCCTTCAAACAAAACATAGCCCATGTGTGTTTCCTCTTTCAAAAATGTCGTTAAAGTGAAAGGGAAGAATTTTACCTAATTTGTCTCTCCGGCTTCCTCCTCCCAAGTCCAACAACTTGTTCCAAGAGTCCAAACCTTTGACGCTAAACTTGAAAAGAGAATAAATGGTTTGATGCCCTCTTTCAGGGGTAACGCTTGATAGTTGTCATATTGGAAAAGATGAGGGTATAAGAGTCACTTCACTTCTCATTGTTTTAGTTTTAAAATTTTAAGTGGGTCATGGGACATGGGTGTTAGTTACTATTTGCCCCCTTACCCACTACTAAAAATAAAGTAAAATAAATAAAGTAAAATAAATTGACCCCTACAATTGTGAAAAAGTTAAAAAAATCATTTTTATATAAAAGTTTTTCAAATCTCAATGGGGGCAATTGTCCACACTGGCATATACATAAATCTGCCTATACCCAGACAGCAAGCCTATAAACGTAAACTAAACAAAATGGAAGATCATGAGCAAAAAGGAAAAAGGAGAATCCCAAGAAGATAAAGCTTCATGAGAAGCCCAGTTCATAGCTTGATTGATTTTTTGGAACACATGGTGGCACGAGACTCCAAACTCAAGCAGCTCACTTAATGCGCAACACACTTCAATCTCTATGACACTTCAATCTTCTTTTTAAGCACATGATGAAAAGAAAATCACCTTCAATGGATATAGGATGGCTAGGGTAATTAAGTGCCTCCCGGGCTTAAAACTGTTATACATATATGCGTAGATCTTTATATAGGTCTCATTTGGCACATCTTTCTGCATGGGCTGTAGGTTTTTTAGAAGCCCAACAATTCACTTTTCGGTTTTCTCTGTTTGGTTGGGGGAAGGTCTTTCTGCCGAAAGACTATGCCCCGAAAAGACACAAGAAGCTCAATTCAGTCTTATTTCGAGAAACTAGAAATGAAACTTCTCACATTTTTTCATCTCATTTCCATGGAGAAAGACACATGAAAAAACACATCTCCGATCAAATGATCTTTAAACTACCAAAATCGTTATATAAAAGCTCACTACATCTTTTGGTTGTTAAATCTTCCACAACATATTTCAAAAAGGATTTTTCAAACGGCACCATAGTATTTATAAACAGACATTGGATTCGTACGTATTGGGTGAGATAGATGAGACCTAAACCTTAACCCAAAGTCCCAAACTAAGATTACATTGGACCCTAATGGGAATCCCTTTAAATGGCGTTCCATGGGTTTCAAAACTGATACTATCATTCAATGCACACCAATACATGCTGTGATGTTTTAAAGATAATTTGGAATTATTATTTATTTAATTTTTATTAGTACGGATCTAATAGGCATAAGCACACCCTTGCAAGCACTGTCACTGAGCACTAAATAAATATTGTGAATGCTATTTTAAAGGATAGGTGTCAAAAAATTAACTTAAGTGCTTTCCATGGTTTTTAAAATCGACTCAGAGACCGAATCAGTCAGGGGTCCGGTTACCGGGTCGAACAGTCCGACCGTTCGAATGGTTAACCACCCGGGTCAGCGATTTGCTGAACAAAATCCATGGTTTTTGGAGAAAATCCAGTTTTGGGGAAAAACGGAACCGGTTCCCTATTTTTTCGGTCCGGTCCAGTTTTGAAAACCATGGTGCTTACTCAATGTGTTCACCCTGTATCAGACCATGGTTTTAGCTAGGGGTGGCCATGAGCTGGGTTTCTCACGAGCTATTTGAGCTCGGCTCGTGAAAAGCTTGGCTCGACTTGGTTTATACCAAGTTTCAAGCTGAGCTCGAGCCTAATATATAGGCTCGCTTGCTAATCGAGTTGAGCTCAAGCCTAGTGAAGCTCGGCTCATGAGGCTCACAAGCCTAGTATAATAACTAAATAATAGTTTGTTATATACATACATACATACATACATATATATATATAAATATATAAATATATATATAAAATAAATAATTTTTACTATATATATAATAATATTTTTTCATATAATGTTTTTTATGTATAATAGTAAATAATTTTTATAATTCTTATTCTGTTGTATGTAAAATAAAAAAATATTTTTATATGTACAATTTTTATTTTTTAGAAAAAACTTGGCTTGTAGTCGAGCTCGAGCCGAGCCGATCGAGCTCGAACTTGCAAGATTTGAACCGAGCTGAGCCGAGCTCGAGCCCAAGTCTCTAGCTCAAAATGAGCTCAAGCCTAAGACTATTTCAGTTAGGGGTGTAAACGAATCGAATTCGAATCGGATCAGACATTATCCAATTTCGAATCCGATTAGAAATCCGATATCCGAATCCGATTCGATATCTGACGGATATTGAAAATTAATATCTGAATTCGAATCCAATTAAATATTTGAATATTCGATTTGATTAATTAATTGTTTTAGATAATTAATAAATATTTTATTAATATAAAGTATACAAATATATAAATTATTTATATAACTTAATTATTATATAAAATATTATATATATTATATATAAGAATTAAATAACCGGTTGAATTCGGATATTTATCGAATCGAATCAGGTCATATCCGAATTCGAATTCGATTAACTATTCGATAAAAATAGGATATCTGAACTCGACCGATTAGATATTCGAATTATTTGAATTCAATTCGATTATGTTGAATATCAAATTCGAATTCGGATTTTCGAATACCGTTGACACTCCTAATTTCAGTGAGCCAAGCTCGAATAGCCAAGTACTCGGCTCTTATCGACTCGGATCCACCCCTAGCTTTAGCCTTTGGAACAATTAGCAATGACCTATTCATATTCAATGAGTAGATACAAAAAATTAACAAATGAAAAAAGAGTAAATTGTTGAAATCTCCCCTTAAGTTTCAAGTTACTACTGAAATTTCCCCTGAAGTTTGGTAATTGTAATTACCTCTCCTGAACTTTTGACATAGTTGCAAGTAGACTGACCCCTTCTATTAGAATCATCTAAAAAGAGGCATTTTCATGTCCAAAATGCCCATGCAGTTATTTTGACCAAAATGTTTATTTTATGAGTTTTTTCTACATATAAACAGTTACCCCAAATCCTTATAATCTCTTTTCTGAAATTGATTTATTTTCCATTTTTTTCCCTTCATATCACTCAAAGATAAAGTTGCAACTTTAAGTTTTCTTTCCTTTTTTCTTTTAATAAAGTTTATATTATTTTTTTTCTGTAGAACCAGCCTCAATAATAACTATATAGGTATTTTGAACATTTTTATGCCTCTTTTTAGAAGATTCTAATAAAGGAAGTCTACTTACAACTGTATTAAAAATTTAGGGGACACGATTGTTATAATTAAACTTTTAAAAGAGGATTTAACAATGGTCCAAAACTCCAGGAGAGGTTTCATAAATTTACCCAAAAAAAAATCTGCTTCATCTACTATCTCAAATCTAGAGGCATGGACCCACCTATAGATTGCCACGCCTTGGCTAGTTGGCAAATTTTGTTTTTTGTTGTTGTTGATTTTTTTTTTTTTCGAATAAGGTTTGTTGGCCGTTCTGGGTCAAATTAGCTTTCTCCACCTTTTCGACAAGAAGACGCGTAGCTGAGACCAAGTTCTTAGTCGGTTAGTGTCTCTCAACTAAGTAATCTCGTGTAATAGCAGTTTCTTAAAATATGAAAAATGTGATAAGCTTTAGACGAATCCCTTTAATTTAATTTAAGTTTGCTTGAGCCATTGTCATATTATGGGTCCTTAGATTTTGTATTATTTATTTGTATTTTGTAAGGAATTATTCTTTGCATAAAGAGTAGAAATGAATATTTGTAATATGTTAAACTTGAGATCAATCAATCATGTTAAAAACATTAATTATTTACTTATATTTTCATTGATCTACAATTCCACAAGGTATATTTATTAATTATGTTAAAGACTTTAACAATATTAAATGTGTAAACTATATATATGATATCTTATGACTTTGTTACTAATTCATGCATTTTTGTTCTATAATACAGTTTTTGCACCATAGATTTTATTTGTATATGTGTGATGGGAATGGTAAAACGAAATAAAAAGCAAACATGGTTGGAATTAAGAAGGCTTCTGTTGGGTGGCATGGAGGCAATAATCTTTTCTGTTCAGCAATCTCGTTGATAATTTATTGGGATTATAGCTGATAAGGGTAAGTTTTGGGCCCTAATATCAATAAAAATATTACTTTTAATATAATTTCTAAAATATATTAATTTTTTTAAAAAATATATCAAATAAGGGAAAAAATACTGTTCATCTTCTTCCTCCTCCAAATCGCTTCCACCCCAGCCCAGCCTTGTGAACCTCAATGACCACCATCCTCCAACATTGCCTCTAGCAATGCCTTCGCCCACCTCATGTTGTTTGATTGGCGTTGTTGGAGGTGGGTGGAGGTAGATGCCGTGGCGACGACCCTGGTGGATGGTAGTCATTGAGATTTGCAGGGCTGGGTTGGAGGTGGGCGGAGGCGGTGGCGCTGGTGGATGGTAGTCATTGAGATTCAAAGGGCTAGGGCGGAAGTGGGCGGAGGCGGCGTTGCCGGAGGTGGGAAAAGGTGGCGGCAGAGGCATTGCCAGAGGTTGTCGGAGGCGGCGGTGGGTAGCAACGCTGATTGATGGTTTATAGGAGGAAGAAGATGAACTGTGTTTTTGCCCTTATTTGATATATTTTTTAAAAAATTAACATATTTTATAAATTATATTAAAGGGAAGAAGATGAATAGTGTTTTTGCCCTTATTTGATATATATTTTAAAAGTTAACCTATTTTAGAAATTATATTAAAAATAGTATTTTTATTGATATTATGGCCCAAAAGTTGCCCTTATCAGATATAATCCCTAACTTATTCACTATAAATACAAAGTAATAAGTTATTCGATTCAACAAGTATAGGTGTCAAATGTTAAGGTTTCACAAATATATATTCAATGCAATACATGCTTTTTCCACTATATAAAAAATGCAAAAAACATGTTTTATCCATGTATTCAACTTTTGCCAACATTTTTATGTCATAAAATAAAAATCCACTTTCCCAACATTTGAAACAAAGGCAATAGTGGACTTATCAAATGATTTTCACTGGTAATTCATAGATCATAGATTCAATTATCTAATTTAGACATTTTTAGTATATTTATCTTGTTATAAATTTATTCGTATAAACAATAAAAACAGAGAAATGAAATTTAAAATTAATGACAGAAATAAAACAAAACAATCCGTGTTTGATTTTATAGAACCTTTTGATTTTATAGAACTTTCCGAACAATCCTCTTTTGTCTTCTTACTCTTTAATAATTACTTTTTCTTGAACATTAAGCTTCTCATCAACTTCGGGATTCGATCTTGCGTTATTCGTTTGTATTTCTCTCATTCTCTCTCTTTGACCCACAACCAAAGGCTTTTTAGGTTTTCGTGTTCAAATTGTGGGTTGGCTGTTTTGTTTGTCAATTGAGATGAGAACATGAAATCTTTTTCTACATTTTCAGCCATTGGCTTCCTTTTGATCTCTAAAATTTGTTTTGTGATGAATAGGAAAAAGGACGAGTGGATCTTCTATTTGTTCCTTTCGATTGAATGAGACAATATGAATAGGGATTTGAAAGTGAAATAACAGTCTAGGAAGGGAATAACCCTGATTTGATTTTGAAAAGAAGAACAATCTTTTGTTTAGAACTAAGAAAGTGAAGAGACAGATATTGAGGAAAAAGAAATTATCTTATTCAAACTGAGAACAACATTGGCTATTTAAATAGCCTTACATGACAAACTGAGCAAGCATAAGCAACCCATGTCTAACAACTCCTAGAAACATGGTAAGACTAAAATAAACAAATAATGACATCCTTAAGAATTGGGATTTATTGGACTAAGCAGTAATAAACCAACTCAACATTTCCTCCCTTAAACTGAATGCCATAAGCATCAGTTTATATCATTTTCAGAACAAACTCCTAATGATGCTCGTAGCTTCAAGAAAACATCTAGCTTGAGTGGCCTTGTCATTATATCAGCTAATTGATCTTGTGTGCTGCAATAAATTAATTCCACAGTACCAACCTTTGTGAGCTCTCAAAGGAAATGAAAACGCACATCTATATGCTTACTACGATCATGCATTACTGGATTTTTCGAAAGCTTGATTACAGAACTACTATCACAATTAATAATAGTTGTCTTGCCTTGATTCAGACCCAGTTTTTTCAGCACTCTTTTCAGCCATACTGTTTGGTAAGCACACGAAGCTGCAACAATAAATTCAGCCTCAGTGGTAGATAGACTTACTACTGGTTGCTTTTTTGATAGCCAAGATACTGCTCCTGAACTCAATAAAAATAAATAACCTGAAGTGTTTTTTCTATCTTCCAAATCTCCAGCATAATCACTATCTGTGTAAGCAATAAGTTCATTGTTTCATCCCTTCTTATAGAAGATTCCAAAGTCAAGTGTTCCCTTCAAATATCTCAGCACCCTTTTTGCCACTTGTAAATGAAGCTCAGTAGGATTCTCCATATACCTACTTATAAGACCAACTACGAACATCACATCTGGTCGAGTAGCAGTTAGATACATGAGACTACCCACCATCTGTTTAAAGTGAGTCTTGTCTACCTTAACTCCACCTGCATCCTTCACCAGCTTACAACCTGGAACAATAGGATTGTGAACTGAATTGCTTCTATCCATTCCAAACCTTTGCAACACCTCTGACGCATACTTTTTCTGATTAATAAACACACCATTTGATTTCTGCAACACTTCGAGACCAAGAAAATACCTCATTTTGCCAAGATCAGTCATGTTGAACTCATGCTTCATGGAATCTTTAAATTTTGAGACCATCAATTCATCATTTCCAATAAAGATGAGATCATCAACATACAAACTGATAATCAAAACTTTACCTTCTTTTCCTGTCTTGATGAACAAAGTATGCTCGTAGTCACATCTTTCAAAACCTTCTTTCATGAAATATGCTTCTATACGACTGTACCAAGCACGAGGTGCTTGCTTAAGCCCATAAAATTCCTTTTTTAATTTATAAACCTTGTGTTCATGTCCTTTTTGCACATAACCACAAGGTTGTTCCACAAAAACCTCTTCTTTTAACTCACTGTAGAGAAACGCAGACTTTACGTCTAGCTGATAGATAGCCCATCCTCTTTGAGCTGCAAGAGCCACCACCAAACAAATGGTTTCCATACATGCCACAGGTGCAAATACTTTTGTATAATCTACTCCATACTGCTGAGAATATCCCTTCACTACTAGCCTCGCCTTGTACTTGTCTACTCCATTTTCATTAAATTTTGTTTTATAAACCCACTTCACTCCAACTTTCTTTCCGCCTTCAGGTAACTCCATTAATTCCCATGTGCCATTCCTCTTTATTGCTTCCATTTCCGCATCCATGGATTTCCTCCATTTCTCACTTTTTACTGCATCTTCAAAGCGAATAGGATCAGCAGCTGCAAACATGGCCAATTGAGTTTCATTGTCTTCTTTAGAGAGTCCTCCGGTTTCATAGTCTCGCATCCAAACTGGTGGTCTCCTATTCCTCCCTTCATTCGAGCTAGGTGAACTTTTGACCAAAGAATCAGGGGAAAGATTCTCCTCTTCTTCTACATTAGCATCAATATCAGTCTCACTTCTCTCTTCATTGTCATAAAAAATAGCCGCTTCCTCCTCTCGATCACCCCATTCCAAATCGCACCCAATTGTTTCTTCATACTTCTTGTCCCAATCCCAGCTCTTGTCTTCTTCGAACACAACATCCCTACTTATTATGATCCTTTGTGAAGTAGGATCATAAAGCGGTAAGCCTTTGATTCCTCACTAACTCCCAGCAAAAACACAACTTAAGCTTTTATCATCTAATTTTGTTCTTTTACTATCAGGTACATGAACATGAGAGATACAACCAAAAACTCTGAAATACGCAACCGAAGGTTTGATTCCACTCCAAGCTTCTTCTGGAGTCTTATTTCTTACGGCCAATGTTGGACTTCGATTCAAGATATGCACCGTCTAATTGATTGCTTTAGGCCATAAGGTTTTGGGAATTTTCTTTTTTGAAAGCATACTATGTATCATATTCATAATGGTTCTGTTCTTTTGTTTTGTGACTCCGTTTTGTTGCGGCGTGTATGCGGCTGTCAACTGTCTTTGTATACCATTTACATCACAAAATTTATTGAATTCTTGTGACGTAAACTCTCCTCCTCGATCGGTACGTAAGCCTATAATGGATGTGTTTGTCTCCTTTTCAACATGAACCTTAAATCTTTTGAAAGCATCAAAGGCTTCTGATTTTTCTGTCAAAAAGAAAACCCATGTTTTTCTACTAAAATCATTTGTAAAGGTGAGCAAATACCTTTTCTTGCTGTTGGAGATGGGCTTGATCGGTCCACAAATATTAGCATGTACTAACTGGAGAATTTGTGAAGCTCTCCAGGTGCTCTTCTTTGGAAATGAATCTCTTTGTTGCTTTCCTATCAAACAGTCCTTGCATAGCCTTGAAGGAGACTTAAGTTGAGGTAAATCATTTACCATTTTCTTTTGCTAAAGAGTTTTCAAGCCCATAAAACTCAAGTGTCCATATCTGCAATGCCAAAGCTGCACCAAATCCTCAGTGATTGTGTTGAAACAAGCAGATTTTAAAGGCTGAGATATAGCATGTAGCACAAACATTCTATTTACAGACATCTTCGTATCCATGATCAAGCCTCTCTCATGATGAAACACCTTACACCTTCCATGTTGAAACAGAATAGCAAGCCCCTTTTCTTGCAATTGCCTAATGCTCAACAGGTTGTTCTTCAGCTCCGGTACATAGAATACTCCTGTGATAATATGTGCTATTCCATTCACCTGCAGCCTGACGTTACCCTTTCCCATTACAGCCATGCTTGAGTTGTTGCCTAGCTTCACTGAATCTCTGAAATTCTCATTCAGATCTGAGAAGTATTCTTTCTTCCCACACATATGATTGCTGCATCCGGAGTCAAGGAACCACAATTCTTCGCTGCTGGCTTTGTTCATATCCACGTGTGCCATCAACAACATCTCTTCTTGAGTTTCTGCATAATTGGCCTCCTTCTCCTTGCTTGGGCATTCCCATTGAAAATGCCCAAATTTGTGATAGTTGTAACATTCCACTGTAGTTTTGTCAAAGTTTTGTCTGCCTCTTCCCCGTCCTCTTCCTCTAGAACTTCCACGGCCTTGACCCCTTCCTCTTGATTGATCTCCTTGAGTGATCGTCAAAGCATGTTCTTCTTCAACATGAGCACTCATACGTTGTTCATGCACAAGCAGGCTGCTTTGCAACTCATCAATGGTTAAGGTGTCTATATCCCTAGACTCCTCAAGGGAACATACAACATAATCAAATTTGGGAGTCATAGATCTCAAAATCTTTTTAACAACAACAACATCTCCTTTGTTCTCACCATTTGCTTTCATCTTATTGGCTATGGTAAGAGTCCAAGCAAAATACTCGTTCACCAATTCTCCTGCCTTCATGTGGAGAATTTCAAATTCCTTCCGAAGTGCTTGCAACTGTGCACGCTTGACTCGAGTCGTTCCTTGATATTTTTGTTTCATGGAATCCCATATATTCTTTGTTGTATCATTGTTAAGGATCGTTTCCAGGATTGAACGATCTAATGCTTGAAATAGATAGTTCTTTGCCTTCAAATCTTTCAGCTTCTGATCTTCAATGTTCTTTCTCTATGCATCTGTGAGAACAACACCTTCAGCTGCTGTAGGAATTCCATTCTCTATTAAGCCCCAATATTCCTTTGAACGCAAGAAGTTCTCCATGAGCATTGCCCAATGATCATAATGCCCATCGAATCGTGAGACTGCTGGTTGCACAAATGAACTTTCTGTTGTCATACTTTTGAAGACTGCTGCTTCAAACTTTAATCAGGCCCCTAACATAACAAACTGAGAACAACATTGGCTATTTAGATAGCCTTACATAACAAACTGAGCAAGAATTAAGCAACCCATGTCTAACAACTCCTAGAAACATGCTAAGCTAAAACAAACAAATAATGACACCCTTAAGAATAGGGATTTATTGGACTAAGCAGTAACAAACCAACTCAACATCTTTTTGGTAAAATGAGGGTAAGCATAATTTGATTTTTTTTCTTCTAGACCAATAGAATGAACTGACCTTCTTTTCATGTTTGGAAGGGTGGGCGTTTATTTAATAAACGCTGCCACATAGACACCACTTCAGCATTTAGCCCATCATGATGATCCGTACACATAGAGACTTGCAAAAGTAGGCCTTGATTTATGTGCATATCTACCGCCGGAGGAAGCTTCATTTTAGCACTTTCCCCAACAGGAAAGAGTTTATTCACTGTTTTGCTAATGTGGTGCCTAATGGCACCTAGTGGCACCTAATTGTCAATAAATAGTTTCATACATCCGATAAAATAATACAACCAAAAATAGGGTGAATACAACAAGTGGGTGTTTTTAAAATCAAAATGAACCACATTGATCAACACCCAAACACCTAGGGAACCGTGAGTTTTTTTAACCAAATCGGTTTGGTTGGTTTTTTAATAATTTGAACTGAAACTGAACTTATGCAATTGGTTAAGTGGTTGACCGATTAATCAATGGACCGGTTAACCACAATTCGGTTTTTCGGTTTTTTGTGCAATAACCTTCCACTCAAAATTTAAAAAAGGAAAAAAACCTTCTCTCCATTAAAATCAATTTATATATTAAAATAAATTGATATTAAAAATAGGGTGAATACAACAAGTGGGTGTTTTTAAAATCAAAATGAACCACATTGATCAACATCCAAACACCTAGGGAACCGTGAGTTTTTTTAACCGAACCAGTTTGGTCGGTTTTTTAATAATTTGAACCGAAACTGAACTTATGCAATCGGTTAAGTGGTTGACCGATTAATCAGTGGACCGGTTAACCACAACTCGGTTTTTCGGTTTTTTGTGCAATAACCTTCCACTCAAAATTTAAAAAAGGAAAAAAAACCTTCCCTCCATTAAAATCAATTTATATATTAAAATAAATTGATATAAATTTATACACTTTTTTTCACTTTTATTTTATTGAATGTTCCAATAGGTTATAGACTTATAATTTATGTAATTTGTTCAATTCTTCTAATCTAAAAAGTGAAGATTATAAGTTGTATGTACAAAGGATAGTCATCCTTGATTCTTGTACAACTCTCACTAGATATTTGGTATAAAAATGAATGTTCTCATTTTGTAATCATCTCATAAAACATGAATAAATCTAGATGTCTTCATTTAGTAACAATCCAAAAACAAATGAAAAAATACACTATAAATGAACAAACACACTAATATTTATGCAAAAAAAAATACTTAAAACAAGCTGAAATGAAAATACAAAAACTAAACTATCAGCATTCATTTAGTAAAACAAACTAAACTATTAATCAACATTCATTCACTCATTCAGTAACAATCCAAAAAAGTGAAAAAAAATACACTATAAATGAATAAGCTGAAATGATAATACAAGCTGAAGCCTGAAGGCATGTATATTTATGCAAAAATAATACACTAAATAATATTATGCAAAAAAAAATACCTTAAACAAGTTGAAGGCTTGAAGTCAAACTTGGACAATGAACACACTGAAGTCGTGGCCAATTTGTCGGTGTCAGACTGGTTGCTTTCACCTAAACCTAAAGTGAGAGGTGGCGGAGATGATAGGTGTCGCTAGAGAGGGAGTAGCTGGCGCCTGGCTTTGGTGGTTTGGTGCTTGCCGGTGACCGGCGTTGCTGCTTGGTGGTTGGAGCAGAGCGGCAGAGGAGATGACATGCAAGAGAGAGAGAGTGAGAGAAATAGTTCTCAGTTCTGGGCCTTCTAGCGTGGCCATAACAGAGAAGGGAGGGGGAGAGGCTGTCAGAGGACAACTGTCGACCGACACCGACGTCGAATGACAGAAAATGATGTTCGGCGCTGGAGGAAAGCAAGGGGAACTGGGGAGGAAGACGAACAAGAGGAAAGCAAGGGTTTTCAGTTTTGATATTAGCCTCTAGGTATCGAAGAAGGGGAAAGGGGAAAACTCAAAAAGTCAAATGGTGGTGGGTTTATTTCGATTTAAAAAATAATAAGGTAGAATGGAGTTTTGTTTAATGGGTATTAGAAAGATTTGTCTTCAATCAAAGATTTACCAGTTGGATCATGTAGTGGCATTTCTAATGTGTCTTACCAAATTCTGGTCAATGTGGTAGTCCTAGCAAAGTGATTAAGCCTACTAGGGGTCTCCGAAAGGGTGACCCCCTGTCCCCATATCTATTTCTCCTATGTTTTGAAGTTCTATCAATGGCTCTGACTCATTTGCAAAATGAAGGCTCATTCTCTAGAATTAAAATTAACAGTGTTTGTCCTGTAATTACCCATCTCTTTTTCACAGATGATTCCTACATCTTCTCAAAAGCCACTTTAGCGGATGCAGGGTATATAGTGCAGGTCTTGAAACATGGGGAGGTCTCTGGTCAAAAGATGAATCTCTCTAAAGCTGAAGTTTTCTTCAGTCCAAAGTTGCATGACAAGTTTAAAAAAATTATCTCAAAAACTCTAAAAATAAAGTCAGTTTCAAAGCCCTCATCTTATTTAGGCCTTCCACCTATCATGGGTAAATAAAAAAAACAGAGCTTTTCAGCTTCCTTAAGGATAGGTTAGATCAGAAAATAAGTAACTGGAAAGTGGTTGGACTTTCCTTAGCTGAGAAAGAGGCTAATCTGTGCTAACTTCAATCCCGGCTTATGCAATGTCTTGTCATCTACTTCCTAAGGATTTATTTAACCACCTAGCCAAAAATCAAAGAAAATTCTTTTGGGGTGAAAGTGCACAAAAGAGAAATTAACTAGGTAAGTTGGAAAACTTCATGTAAAAGCAAACTTTGTGGAGGCTTCGGGTTCAGGGATCTTCATGCCTTCAACCTTGCTCTCTTGGCCAAACATGCTTGGAGGTTTGTAGAGAATAAGTATAGTCTTTGGGCTAGAGTGGTGGGGGCTAAGTACCTTAGAGGGAAGAGTTTTTGGTCTGCCAGAGCTCCTTCGAACAGTTCTTGGGGTTTTAACAGCTTACTAACAGGGAGGGACATCATCAAGGAAGGTGCTTTCTGGAATGTTGCAAATGGTAATAATTTAGATATAGTTGAAGACCCTAGCTTGGATTCCCTAGAACTCCCTTTATTTGGTGGAGAAGACAAACTTATGTGGCTTCCTAACAAAAAGGGCAAGGGCGATTCTCAGTGAAATCTGCCTGTCATCTAGTAACTCAGCAGTTAGAGTCAAGTAATGGGAACTCCCTCCAGCATGTACTTCATCCTAACCCTAACAGGTGGAAAAAGTTATGGTCCTTGAACATCCCCCCCAAACTGAAGATTTTCTTATGGAGATGTTGTTTAAACAGCTTGGTTGTGAATCGAAGTGTTGGAGACACAAAAATTTTAGCAGAATGGTATATGCCCTCTATGTAAGGAGAGCCCTGAAACAATCATGCATACTTTGTGTTTATGCAATCATGCCAGATCTACGTGGTTTGGCTCATGGTTGGGTTTAACCTCTTCAAGCTTCTTCCATTGGTGGGATTGGTGGTTAGAGCAGGAGAGCTATTGTGCTCCAAATGAATCTCAAGTGGTTGTCTTTTCTGTTTTCTTGTACTGTATCTGGAAAGCAAGGAATGCTTCTGTTTTTAGTGAAATTACTCCTAACCCGAGGCTTACAATTATTATTGCTATCAGGTGGATGAAGTGCTGAAAGCTTCCCTTCAAGGATTAACAGGTTGTTCACCTAGGTTGACTCAGAGATCGACCTTGAACTCAATACAGATGGCAGTTTTACTTCTAATAGCAGTGGGTATGGATTTTTGTTTAGGAACTCAGCTGGATTTTTTTATTTTTTATTTTGGCAAGTGTGGCAAATGCAATCTAGTTTCTGCTCTGTATGTTGAAGTCTTGGACATAAAACAAGGCTGTTAATCTGGGTTTTGTGACTTTAATTGTAGAAAGTGACAATTATCTGCTATTAATCTGGGTTTTGAGACTTTAATTGTGGAAAGTGGAAATCAGTCTGTTATTAAAACTCTAGAAGCAAAATCTTTTGATCTCCATCCTCAGGTGTGGAGTTTGCTGGATGATATTTACAGTCTGTTGCCTAGTGCTAATTCTTTCAGGCTAACAATTCGGCTCATTTGCTGGCTGTCAAACGGAGCCCATGGTTTTGTAGGAAGCTGGTTCCTTCGCTCATGATGGATTGCCCCTCCTAGGGGTGTTGCCGTGTTGGTCTTTTCATTTGTTTGTTTGTTTTTTCTTTCTTTTCTTCTCTTTCCCAGCTTGTAAGTTTTTCTACTTCCATACCCAGAGAAGGGCATTGTCCTTTTATAGTTACCGAAAACAGTTTATCAAAACAATGAACAAAATGATGCCACGTGTACGTTGCGGGTCATCTCCCAATTCCTACACGACGTTGACGTACAGGAAAATCATTCTCATTTCCTACGAGGCTACGATCCCCCTTCATTATTTTATTAATTTTTTGTTGTTTCAGGTGTCCCCCAACCTTGCCAGCGAGAGGGGGGGCTCTGGCTCTTGTCCGTCTGAGTTCTGACTTTCTCTCCATGACTGATGACTTGTCTTTCTTTGGTTGAGGGGAGAACTGTGAAGAGAGCATTTCCATAAATTTTCAGAAATTAGTTGCCCAATAGCCGGCTAATGGTCAACAGAAAGAACAGAGACTACAAGTGTACTGCTCTGCGTGTCTAAGCTCTGAAACAAAGCCGACAGAAGGCCTTCCATTTTAACACAGACAAGATCTTCAACTACCCTTTTTCTCGTTCTTCCCAATTCTACATATATATTCGTTCCCACCTATTCACCTAAAACTTCATCTTCCTCTCTTTAACCTGCTCCAAGTCAGCTTCTTTGAATACCCACCTTCCTGATTCCAGGCATCTCTGTGTACGTTAATCTCTACCTCACTCCTCTCTCTATCCCCTGCAATCAACTACGGTTCTGTTTGGTTCTTCATGTTCAATCTGGGTTCTCATGGAACTGTCTTCCGTTGTTGATTTTCTTATTGTTTATCAGTTTCTTGCAGTTATTGATCAATTGAGATTGTGTTAGATGTTACTGACATAGTATTTGAGTTTGAACCTTGAATGGGGGAATTTCTTTTGTTTTAGGGTATGTTTTGCTTAAATGTATTCTTGGTTTTCGTTTAGGTTATGTTTATTTTTCTCTTTGCTCAAAATAGTTCTTCTATTGTTTACTTGGATGAAAAGGTGCAATAGCATAACAGAGTATTACACTTTTGAATCGTTCAGCTTAAGTAAGCAATGCGATAGATAAAGAAAAATCTACACTGGGGTTCTGATGTCTTCAGCTTTAAGAGTTATGGATTGGGATGTTTGTTTGAGTTAAAATGTCCTCCATGTTCTTTATGTTGCGTGTTTGTATAATTGATGGTAATTGCTACCTTTTCTTTTAATAAATTTCCTCCCTGTACTTGTAACAGGTACTGCTGAATGAGATTGGTCAAGAGGGATTCATTAGCTACCATGCAAATTTGTAATTTTCAATTTGGTTCAGAGAATAAGGTTTAGATATTTAACAACCGTATTGGGATCGCTTCAAGAAAGCAAGGATGGCATTAAATTATCTTTCATAAGCATGGGCATGGTGGTTGTTCTTACAACCTTTCCTCATAAATAATTGGGCGAAGGAGCTTTTGTTTACTGCCTACTCAGATTAAGTCTCTTGGTTAATTGTTTGTATAACACTATGCCATTTATTCAGAGGCTGTATGAAGCATGCAAAGTGTCTTTCTCTCCTAATGGACCAGTTTCAGACGAAGCTCTTGAAAGAGTCCGGGTTCTTTTAGGTGGGGTTAACAGATTTTGTTGCCCTTTTCTTTTTTCTTGTTGTTTTATAGTTTGAAATTTGAATGTACACAATGAATTCTATTAAGCAAATTAATTATTATGATTTTTCTCTTATTACTTGCTTGTGCTATCCATAATGATATTGTGTTTCCTTACCCATATTCTAATTCAATCCAAGTAGTTGTCTAAAGGATATCCTGAGTTTTAATGATGGTTCATGGTTGTTAAGGTCATGGCAGATTCAAGTAGTGGCCCCTTGCTTTGCTTATACACATGACTGGCCTTGTGCCTTGCACCTTCGGATCTAGGAACTCCGGAAGCTTTAGTTGCATTTCTCATTTCTAAACCACTGAGAATAGTCCAGAAGTTGAAGTGTTCCTTGGGGCACGGACATGGAAAGTTTATGGCATCTTATCAAGAGATATTTCTGTGTTTCAAAGTTAAACTATAACATTTCTCTGGTCCTCTAGGTTTGGTAGGCTTAGCGAGAGCAAAGATCCTCCTTTTTATTTTATCGAAGGCAATTAAACTGTTTGATGATCTTGGCTATTGGTGTATCATGGTGGATAAGCAAGTATTAACACCTCAAGGTGTAAGTCGGCCATGCACAATCATCTATGTATCAAAATCTGCTCTCAATCAAATAGGAGCATTTAAATTACAAGGTTACTTGAAATACAAGATTCTTCTGATACAACAGAACCTATTTCTACTTAAATACTGTTGTCTATTGTGCTCCCTGTTTATTAATTTTTTTGTCTCTGTATTCCTGTTATAAACAACATGCAGCTCTAATCAAATGGAGTATTTAAATTACAAGATTACTTAAAGCATAGACCAATTAAAAAAGATTACTTGAAGCTCGGGATATTTGCTATCTGGGAAACATTATGGTTTTAGACTATGAAATTGCTTACATCAGAATATGTAAGGTTCATGGTTCCAAGAGCATAAATATAAGATACAAAGTTGATTTATATGTGCAGTTTCATCTGATAAGTTCCTTTCTATATTATTTATGTAGAAAATACCTATTTTTTTGTGGATGTTGAACTCAGGGAAGATCCCTTCTACATTGTTGAAGATCTGGAAATTCTTATTTCTGATGCATCTCATGCTGGCTGTAGCAAATTTGAATCTTAAGAAATCCAAATGTAACAGTACTCTTCAGATATCACGCCTACTCTTGAAGTTCTAAAGTTTCTCTAGGTTGCCTCTGTAATGGTTTATTTTATTATGATGGTTTTAACAATATGGTTTCCATTTCAGATACCATCAGGCCATCTGATGTGGGTCTTGAACAGGAGGCACAGTTGGCACGTGCATGGAAAGGCTCTGCACATGGAACCAATGGAAAGAAGGGACGTAATGGGAGTCACCTTCCTCCAATCAGATACCTACATTTACATGAATGTGATAGCTTCTATGTAAGTCTTAAAAAACATGCTTTGATATCAGTTGATAAGTTGCAATTGGTTCCAGTGGAGTGAAATGAAAATGACTTGCTCAAAAGTTAGAAGTTGATTTGTAGGGCTTCATGATGTGCCAAATGTTTTGTAATTCTTTTCTTTTCGTTTTTTGGCAGATAGGAATATTTTGCATGCCACCTTCTTCTATCATACCGCTTCATAATCATCCTGGAATGACTGTATTGAGTAAGCTTCTGTATGGTTCCCTGTATGTGAGGTCACTTGACTGGCTTGATGTACCTGGACCTGCTGATTTATCAAGAGGTATGCTTTTCTGTTTGCTGCAGATATTTTTGGTGCCTAACAACATTGAGAATATAACTGCTCTTTTTACAAATTACAATCAATCATAAAGAAATTCTTATCCACCCAAAGGCTTGAAAGTTGCCACTTTAATGAGGAAACTATTTATTCTTCACCCCTATCATCCATAGAAGAGGTTTTTCCCTTTTTGTTCCACCAAGAACTTCATGCTTATTTCTCTCATGTATTATTTTTGAATGTTGTTCATCTTTAAGGATAATGGTTGTATTCAGTTGATTACTAGATTATGAGCTTCTTATTGTCATCTCCCATACTTCAAATTACAATCAACCATAAATAGATTCTTATCCACCCAAAGGCTAGAAAGTTGCCACTTTAATGAGGAAACTATTTATTCTTCACCCCTATCATCCATAGAGGAGGCTTTTCCCTTTTTGTTCCACCAAGAACTTCATGCTTATTTCTGTCATGTATTACTTTTGAATGTTGTTCATCTTTAAGGATAATAGTTGTATTCAGTTGATTACTAGATTATGAGCTTCTTATTGTCATCTCCCATACTTAGTGTGCCTTTCCTTTTAATCTAAATCTTTCCTTGTAGGATGTATAATGGGATGCCAATTACATGTGTACTAGTTGTGCCTATGGCCAAGCATCATTATTACATTTTGTTTTCTGTCTTTCTGATGAATAAAAATACTGCCTAAGAGAGCTGCCTGATGAAAATCGTAGGCTGTAATATCACTGTCATGTACTGATGTAGTGATGCCTGTTGGCCCTGTTCTGGTTGCTGCTATCTATTGTATTGAGAAATGTACAAATGTGTACTAGTGTGATATCAGCAAAAACATGCTAACTTCCATTGTTACATCTGCAACTAACTGAAGTATGATCTGCATATATTATGCCTGCTATTATTAAGGAAGAAAAGGTAAAAAAAAAAAACTAAATTGTTATTTGCAGTCTGACCTATCTTATAAATTGTTCTAAGAACCTTTGTTTAACTATGTTCCAATTCTTGTGTTGTGATAGAGCTTTATATCGAGTATATTCAATTAATACAGGGACTTTCTATACAGTGTGCGATGCATTTTGTCATTCATGACATTTTGCTACAACAGGCAACCAATTAGCATTCTATTCATTATCACATGCATAGAAGACCATCTACAGCATCTGTAAGAAGAAATAATCTGTTACCAGTTGAAGGGGCTCGAAGAGCTAGGGACAGACCAAAGATGAAATGAGTTAAGGTAGTAATAAATGATTAAGGGACTTTCTATACAGTGTGCGATGCATTTTGTCATTCATGACATTTTGCTACAACAGGCAACCAATTAGCATTCTATTCATTATCACATGCATAGAAGACCATCTACAGCATCTGTAAGAAGAAATAATCTGTTACCAGTTGAAGGGGCTCGAAGAGCTAGGGACAGACCAAAGATGAAATGAGTTAAGGTAGTAATAAATGATTAAGGGACTCATAATTTAACAATGGCTATGGCATTGTACAGAAGGAAATGGAAAAACAGGATTCATGTAGCCAACCCCATATAGTAGAACAATGCTTGGATGTTGATGCTGATGATAATGATGATTATCTGGGAAACAAGTAAACGGAGGAAAGGAGTAATGATCAAACTATACACAGTTGTGAAAAGAAAATGTAGAAGATAATGTCAGACTGGAGAGTAGGTTTAGAGGGATGATTTTTTTCTCTCCACTTTTAGTTGAGAAATTTTTTTTTTTCTCGTCACTTTTATACGAGAATTGTGACTTCACAGGAAAATAGGGTCAATTGCTTGTTGTAATGGTAAAATCTTGGGATGACTAACATGAGAATGTGGATTTGAGTCTGAGAGCAGCTACTCTATGCAAAAAATTTCCACAGGTTAGGTCCATATTCAGTCTATTGCTCCCAAGACCCCAGATAGATAGGAGCAACATTGAGTCATGGCTTTTGGCGAATGGGAAAAATCTTCATATTAAGAATGAAATGGCTATATTGATCCTTAATTTTAACATAGACCAGTCCTGGTAAAGGTAAATATCCTCTTTAAGCTTGAGGGCTTATATTTGTAATTCTAATCTTGTTGTGAATGCAACAAAGATGTCCAGGATCAATCACCCTAATGAATATTAGGGATAATGGAACCATATAGAATGTGTTTTTCTTTCTTAATCTTTCTTTTGCCACATTATTTCTCACTCATATCTACTTAATGTTGGCAGAAGTTAAGTTTTAGTTTCTGGATCATTGGATCCTAGTTTCCTAAGCCTTGCTCGGATGCTTTGACTATGTTGGTGAAGACGTTTCCTGCCTGCAATGCTGTCAGTTAGAAGAAAAAATAACTCTTTTTTCAGTTAAAGGACGACATTATGACAATTTTTTTGTTGGAAGTTAAAAATGTTCTACTTTTTTTAATCAATAACTGAAAATTATTCATGTATTTATTAATGTTAAAAGGATGAAAGACTCAACATATAAAGAGAATGTACATTCATCAAAAAAAAAAAAAAACATATAAAGAGAATGTAGATTTTTTGTTGTGAGAACGAAGGTTTATTAAACAAAGAGGAGGCTTAATATAGTGAAAGATTAAATTTTAAATTGGTAATAGAACTCAAAGGCACAGGAAGTATGGTGAGAATTTTGTGGAATGTGGAAGGGAACTCCTCTTGCAGTTTTTTTTTTTTTTTTTCTTTTTGCTTTTTTCAATTTATAGAGGACAGATTAGAACTTTTTCCAAAGAAAGATCACATATCATTCATCCTAAAAATGGGCATTGCCCTAAAAGATATACAAGGCAAAGCCACCTATACATTGAATCAGGGGTGTAATTGAACTGAGTCGAGTCGAATATTGGTCTACTCGACTCAAGCTGATTATAAATAAATTAATATTAGAAATAAAATATATTGTGAAAGTCAATTATAAATTTATTTATTTTATTAAGTAAATTAATATAAAAATTACTATTTATGTATATTATAAATAAAATATATTAGAAAAACAACATTTTATTATAAGCTCGATTAGGCTCAAGAGCTGCTCAAGCCGGGTATTGTTAAGTTTGAACTTGACTAACTAGTAGACTCAAACTTGATTATCTTTGAGTCGAGTTTGAGTATTTAGTGAGCCGAGCTCAGCTCACATACACCCCTACATTGAATGGCTTGTTAGATGCCCTGTACAAAAAAAAATGACAAGGATCTCGTATATGTTTATATCTTGCTTTAATACCTAGATTTTGAAGCTAACTTTCATTTCTTAAGACTCTTATTGCCAAGTTTAATTAAATTTCAAACATACACATATATTTTTATAATATGAATTGTTATTTTCCAAATATAATATGAATTGTTAAAGCAATACCATTTTAAATATTTTAAAAATGTTATTAGTATAGAATATATCTAGAAGTGTCTGTGTAGTATCCATTGTTATCAGGTGCTTGTTGTGTCCAACACCACTATGCTAACCATGTCCAGGTTTTCTGGTATCATAACAAATACAAAGAAAATATAAGATGAATTCAACTAAAGAATCCAAGGATCTGAAAGAACAACCCCGATTGCAATGTGTGTACTTTTAAATTGCAAAATGTACTGGTTTCAAATGATGTGCTGCTATAATTCCAATTTGGAATAGACATATTGAGAGTAACCTGTAGCACTGATCAAAGAGGAATTCCAGTTTGAGTAGACAAAATGGTAGAAAACCTGATCAGGGGTGGGGGAGGGAGTTGTGCAGAAACTTTTAGGTATCACTTGTTCTCAAAATCTTATCTTGTCTTTTGGAAGAGATGAATAACAAGGCTTTGTTGATAATCTATGAAAACTGTCCCACTTCAAGAGAGTGCACTTCAATCTCACACAGCTTGGCCATCACAAAATCTTCTTGATAACATTGTTTTGGCATGCGTGCCTTAATTTGTGAAATTTTACATGTATCTTAGGTTCAATTAAGTGGTGTGCTGGTCTTTCACTGTAGCAGTGGTGGTGAGAATCTAATTGAATTTACATTGAAGATGCATTTTGACCTTTAAATTTCTTACATTTCATTTCAATTCATTTTTGTTTTGGATTCGTTTTAAGCTTTCATTAGTATCATTTTGCAGCAAGACCTGCAAAGGTTGTTAAAGATTGCCAGATGACTGCACCATGTGATACAACAATACTTTATCCAACAAGAGGTGGCAATCTTCACTCTTTCAAAGCTTTAACCCCTTGTGCTATCTTTGACATATTATCACCTCCTTACTCCTCAGAGGATGGGCGACACTGCTCTTACTTGTGGAAGTCATCAATGAAGGGTTTTTCTGGTAACTGTTCTTTCCTTTTACCTTTGGCATGCATACTCTTTGGGTCCTTTAATTCATTGTTGTGGTTCCAGTTGATGTTCTTACAGGTATTCTTGAATCAAGTAGAATAAAAACTTCTGAAGTGGCTTGGTTAGAAGAGTTTCAACCTCCTGACAACTTTGTGGTTCGGAGGGGGCTATACAAGGGCCCCATTATTAGAGCTTAATGCTTTTTGGGCTGGTGTACCATACCATTAATCAGATAGGTCTTAAATAAGGAAACATTGAGGTGAATACCGATATATTGTTGTCAATAGGTATGTAATAATTACTGTCATTGGTGGTTGGGCATTTGGTTTGTACATCTCTCTACATTGATACAAATTTTCCGTTGTAGCTAGTGAATGTGACTCGAAAACTCATTTCGTATCCACAATAGAATCTTTTCCTTCTTATGAGTGACTATATATATGTGTGTATGTGTGTTTGTGTGGTTTTCTTCCTTTGAGTTAAAATTGTCTTAACAGTTTTCCTGCCATTACTGTTCCATTTCCTCTCTTGGAACATTGAACAACATGGGCATTTCATTTCAAGTATGCAGTACGTAGTTACTAACAAGCCACAGAATATAAGCTTTAGAGGAAACTTTAGTTTGCACCAAGCCTTTTCGGGTATCTATTTTCCATGATCAGTTCCACTGCCACTACTGGTTACCATGTTAATATGCATCTTTCTGAGAACCGTGAATACGGAGAACTTGTCTTTCGGATGCATCAAGAGATAATAATTTTTCCAGGACTGAAGATTGGGACCCTTTGGATATCTCCGAGTGTTGATGGACTCATGGACAACAGTCCCATGCAGTCTCTTGAGACAATACTGGAATTTGGAATTCATTAGTATCAAGCTGAACGAGTGAAACATTGAGCGGGAGGAAATGTATCACAATGCATTTGCATGGTTTCACGGTTCCCATTATAAGACGCAGACAGTGAAATGATCATTCCCTTCTTAACGATTCCCAAGTTGCACCTGTGGCTGTAGGTCAGTGACTTCATTGGTGACTTGTAATCAGTGTTTTAAAAGGCGTGGGAGGCATACATATGG